>NC_050596.1:33875986-34055986 GCF_013368585.1 Megalops cyprinoides | reverse complement strand
GAGGGGGCGGAGGGGGCGGGGAGTGCGGGAGGGTGAGAGAGGGAGAGAGGGCGGGAGGGGGCGGAGGGGGCGGGGAGGGCGGGAGGGTGAGAGAGGGCGAGAGGGCGGGAGGGCGGGAGGGTGAAAGGGGGCGGGAGGGTGTGAGAGGGCTAGAGGGCGGGAGGGTGAGAGAGGGCGGGAGGGTGTGAGAGGGCTAGAGGGCGGGAGGGTGAGAGAGGGCGAGAGGGCGGGAGGGTGAGAGAGGGCGGGGGGGGCGGAGGGGGCGGGGAGGGCGGGGAGGGGGCGGAGAGGGCGGGGAGGGCGGGAGGGTGAGAGAGGGCGAGAGGGCGGGAGGGTGAGAGAGGGCGAGAGGGCGGGAGGGCTCACCTGCCAGGATGGATTTGTGGGCTTTGAACTCCTGGCCGCGGACGTAGAGGCTGCAGTCGGTGAAGCGTGAGCACTCCCACAGGTTGCCCAGGTCCTCGGACAGCTGACACTCCGGCACCTTCAGCATGTTCATGTTGGACTGGCCTGAGATGTTCACCGAGTCCTGCACCACACTCACCTGGCAGGAGGACAGCACCAAGCCTCACGCCTCTCAGCTACAACACTGACAGCTCACTGTCCTGGCACAGCACAACTACATACAACTCGCCACCCAACAGTACCAGCGACACTGTCACATTACCCTTGTCTAGCACTTCTCACTTAATGCCAGTGGGACGTGATGCTCCTACTTTAGAACAGATGCGTCAATTCCATGAAGCAAACTACAGAGGCAGGCATAACTACTTCATTCGTCTGTAAGTCCAACAGTGGCCCCTCAGTAGCAGAATAAAGGCCACCAGCTGAGGAGCTGTGCATGTATACTCCACTAAAATACGTGGAGAAATGAACTCTCTGGAGACGTTTCTGTGATCTGATCCCCTGTTCAGACAGATGGATACTGAGCTGCCCGCTGATGCTGCACTGCTGAAGGAGTCTCTCCTGACTGGAGCTTCTTCAGCCCGAGTGTAAATCATGGCGTTTCGATGAAAGCAACACAGGAGCGCTACAGTAACCAGAAACAGCGTAACCTGCCAGCTCTACAATGCTGCCAGTTGTAGTTCAAATTAATTAACTTCCCTGAGACAGCTTTAATTAACGAGGAAAGCAATTCCATCTTCAATTTGTAGCTAATCTGCTTTAATTGCCAATTTCCCTGAAAATGTTAATAATCCTTCCCACAGACCCTGCCGTGCACACTGACACTTCTTTTTTCTCACATTCTGACTGTGTTTGCAGGAAACTCAGCACATGACTTATTTAACTTATTTAACATGTTCTTCCCCAGTGACCGCACAATGCATTTTTAAGTAACTCTCCTGGGGTACATCCTTCCAATTACCTTTAAGCCTCCAGCTAATGAGAGGTAATGGGTCTGTGATCTAACTGGGAGAATTCTGCATCTTTCAGCCTAAACACTGGGGCTGAAGCGGATGAGGAGTGACCCCCCCGATGCCTCTGACTCAGGTTGACGGAGAGGAGGCCCCCAGCATGGCGGTCCCAAAGCCCCTCCCTGCCTGCGCCTGGAGCAGAGACCAGCTGCGCAGATGCGCAGACAGCGCTGGGCACATTAGTGTCAGACACATCCTCACTTCCTATGCCTGACTACAGCACAGTCAGTCCCACCTGCAGGGGCCTCAGACAGAAACACCTGCTGGGCCAGCACCACACTTCTGCCCGAGAGTAACCCCTGAAACTACGGCCCACTGTGGTGAGGTTACAGCGTCACGGCCCACTGCGCTGAGGCTACAGCCCACTGTGCTGAGGTTACACCGTCACAGCCCACTGTGCTGAGGTTACACCGTCACGGCCCACTGCGGTGAGGTTACACCATCACGGCCCAGTGCGGTGAGGTTACACCGTCACGGCCCACTGCGCTGAGGCTACGGCCCACTGTACTGAGGTTACAGCATCACGGCCCACTGTACTGAGGTTACAGCATCACGGCCCACTGTACTGAGGTTACAGCGTCACGGCCCACTGTACTGCGGTTACAGCGTCACGGCCCACTGCGCTGAGGTTACAGCATCACGGCCCACTGTGCTGAGGTTACACCATCACTGCCCACTGCGCTGAGGTTACACCATCACTGCCCACTGCGCTGAGGTTACAGCATCACTGCCCACTGCGCTGAGGTTACAGCGTCACGGCCCACTGTGGGGGACTGAGGTTTTATTCGTTCATTAACACCATGCATGGTCCATGAAACAAAAAAAAAACACAAAAAAGCAGACGTACCTCACAGAACAGTGTGAGCTTGTCGTCTGGTAGGAGTCCGTTTGCTTCATCCAGCAAAAAATCTCTCCGAATAAATTTTTTGAAGCCCCAGTCCTTCCCCTGGACGAATCGATATGCTCTTTGGCTTTCTGCAGGAACAGGGGAGAGGGAGGGAGAGAGAGAGAGAGAGAGAGAGAGAGAGAGCGAGAGAGAGCGAGAGAGAGCGAGAGAGAGAGCGAGAGAGAGAGAGAGAGCGAGAGAGAGCGAGAGAGAGCGAGAGAGAGAGAGAGAGAGTGAGAGTGAGTGTGAGTGAGAGAGAGAGATTAACCTCACCTGAAAGAGTCTGCTCTTGTTGCAACAACCCAAAACTGTGTGCGGGCTGCCAGGGAGCACCGAAACGCTGCAGAGCTGCGGCAAAGGGCTGGAATTGGCTCTGAAATGTTACAGGCTAATACTGTACTGATGAACGGACAAGCAGCATCACAGAGTGTTTCACAAAGGTCTGTCACCCCTTACCCATGGCCTTGGTTTCTTCTCTCTTCGCATTCAGTAAGGAAAACTTGAATTTCGCTCTAACTTCACTTTTTGGACAGCTAACAAGCAGCAGGTAGAGGGAGAGATAGTCTTTGCTTTCATCATCCAGCCCCTTTGGATTCACACGCAGACACCTGGCCGGCAAATAGAGACAGGAAGGCAGTCATTCTGACACCGCAGGACCATAGGACACAAACACTCAGCACTGCGGAGCTGCTCATGTGTCAGAGCTGCCCCTTCACCTCACTCCGAACATCCCTGCAAGACCACACAGGCTGAGAGAGCACTCTTCTGTGGTCAGAAGTATGTTTGTCTGATGACACTGATCTGGGGTACAAGATAAAACGCCACATCCTCCGTGGCGATTCCTGTTGTTTTTACTGCTGACCTTTTCACCTGTGCCCTTTCACCCCATCTTTAGAAGGGACACAGCGCAGCCCCCCGACTGTTGGACCCCCACATGCAGTGGTAAGGAGCAGGGCTCAAAACCTGAAGGTCAGCCCTCTGTCCTTGGGAAAGGTACTTAACCTGCCTCAGTACATATCCAACAGTAGAAACAGTAGTGAGTGTGGATAAGAGCGTGCGGTTAAGCATGAAGCAGTGAGGTTTAGGGCTGCAGGGATGGCAGCTGCAGCCCTGCATTCCAGGGCTCTTTCTCACCACTTCATCTTGTCGTTGGGTCCTGAGGAGAAGGTGGAACTCTTCAACACCTCCCCCATCTCCTCTCGGCAAAAACTGAAGTTATTTATGGTCCACATGTAGGAAAACTTCACTACTTTAACCTGAAGGAAAACCAAAACAAAACACAACAATCCATGACTCATGCTCATCAATGCATTTCACCCAGTCTCCTCCAGTTAAACGCGGCAGTCTCACTTCTCAGCCTGAGAGAGCTGTACTGGCATCATCAGTTACAGCAGAGACCATCCCGGAGAGGTCCTGTGCAGTACTGTGCTTCAGGAGGCCGGACACACACAGCCGCACGGTGCCTCTCAGCACCGGCACTGCACTGCGCCGCCATTGGCTGGTTAAGACTGGCTCTATCTGACAGATCGACAGGACTGCAGGGCTGAAACGCGGACGGGCGACTCCTCTGCACAGCATGTGGGACGGACAGAACCGCAGCGTTCCGACTGACGCAGGCCTCCCGCCTGCAGTACAGCTGCGGACGAGCGACTCCTCTGCACAGCATGTGGGACGGACAGAGCCGCAGCGTTCCGACTGACGCAGGCCTCCCGCCTGCAGTACAGCTGCGGACGAGCGACTCCTCTGCACAGCATGTGGGACGGACAGAACCGCTGCGCTCCGACTGACGCAGGCCTCCCGCCTGCAGTACAGCTGCGGGCCTGAGCTGCGCTCCATATCAGACTGACGTCTGCCTGGGGCTGCGATGTAAATCTGTACTGAAGCATCTAGCTGGTAAGTTAAGTGACCTGAAGTAACACAGTAGCCCCTCACCAAGTGGTAGGGTCATGCTGCGTAATGAGCGTTCTCCAAAGTGTGGATCATATTGCACTCAAACTGAATGGATACAAAGCCAGTGATATTTACACTGAAAGTGACCGTTACATTGAATGTGACAGGTTTCGTAGAGTGGTGGAGAACTGGACCTAAATTTAACTCCAATGAAATTCACAGAAAAGCACAGACGGCTAACCTGCGTGTAGCACAGACGGCTAACCTGCGTGCAGCACAGACGGCTAACCTGCGTGTAGCACAGACGGCTAACCTGCGTGCAGCACAGACGGCTAACCTGCGTGCAGCACAGACGGCTAACCTGCGTGCAGCACAGACGGCTAACCTGCGTGTAGCACAGACGGCTAACCTGCGTGTAGCACAGACGGCTTACCTGCGTGTAGCACAGACGGCTAACCTGCGTGCAGCACAGACGGCTAACCTGCGTGCAGCACAGACGGCTAACCTGCGTGTAGCACAGACGGCTAACCTGCGTGTAGCACAGACGGCTAACCTGCGTGTAGCACAGACGGCTTACCTGTGTGTAGCACCAGCTCTCAGCCACCAGCCCGCTGGCCATCTCCCCCGGCGGGGGCGGGGTGGGGACGCGCGACATGGCCGCCTCACTCCCGCGCACAACGCTCACGTCCCTGTCAGTCTCACCACTCAGCCCTGGCGAGGAGGCAGGACACACACACACACACACACACACACACACAGTCATCCGCGCACGCACACACACACAGTCATCCGCGCACGCGCACACACACACACACACACACACACACACACACACACACACACACACACACACACACACACACACACCGTCAGTTTCACAGAGCATCAGGACCCAACAATCCCCATGTTCTCTGGCTACAATGGTATTACACCTTTACCCTGAGCGAGCCAATGAGGTGGAAGAAACTGAACAAACCAGTGAGTATTTTCTTGTCAGTACATGCTGAGTGAGTCTGAACGGTAACACTGTCAAAATCGCTAACCAGACAGCGCTCCTCATGCTGCTACACCAGCCCCCTGCAATGGCCTGGATACGATATGAAACTCTGCGACAGCTCTCCCATACGCATAATCTGCGCTACCTCTGTGCGCTGAGCCATCCCTTCCTCTAAGAGTCTCTGATCTCCACCACGTCCCCTCATCACTCTCACTCTGGAATGAAGAGGGAGCCAGGGTCTCTGATTTTACTGTCACTAGCAGCTATCAAAAGCTCTAAATGAAGGAGCAAAATGGACATACATTTTTTTTACAAAACATTTTTCTCTTGAGAAATGTCCTTAGCTAAATTCTTCAAACATTCCAACCGCACTCCACTGAGCACCGTACTACAGGCCATAGTGCAGTCCTAGGCCAGCCAGCTTTGGCTGCAGCACACTGTAGCTGTACAGTAACACCGTGCAGCAACAACATAAAACACCCTTATCAAATCACACGAAGGTGTCACACAAAACAGGATGTGTGATCTGGGACATGTAAATTACAGATAAGAGGCATAACATCTGATAAGACTTTTAACGTTCATCATTTAAGAACACTTAATATATTACATTTTTATTCAAAATTGTGATACAACCTTTTTAAGATTTTGTCTCTGACTAATAAGAAAATGTAAGAGAAACACTGACAGAAAACAGACAAGGCATGCCTGACACCAGAATATCAACCAAGATACAGAGATCCCGTGCCCCCCCCCAGGTGAGATCCTGATGTTTGTCTGAGAGCGCTCACCAAATGTTGTGATGAAGGCATATATCTCGCCACTGCTGGTGCCGTTACCATGGACGCAGAGGGAGGGGAAGGTGATAGGACTCGCTGGAAGAGCGTGTTGTGACGGCAGCTGCTGATTAGGTAATCACTGCATGCCTGATGGCCGTTTCTGTAAAACCCATCCTGGGGACAAGGTGAAACAAAGAAGCCGACAGTTAAGGAGACAGTTTAAAAGATTATTCCAGAAGAAAGCGAGGAAACACCTGGAACCTGGTGAGCGTTCTGAAACACCTGGTACCTGGTGAGCGTTCTGAAACACCTGGTACCTGGTTGCTCAGGTTGCAGGTAATGCCTCCTACAGCCCTATGGACCCTTTCCCTCCATTTCCACACTAACCTGCCCCATTTCACAATACTCCCTGTTAATGAGTTTTCAGTTTTATGTCACACATTGACCGAAATATTCCAAAACCACATGGACAATATGAAAAATATGACTCCAAACAAGCAGAATGTTGCTGAAAACATGAATAAACTGGCTAAAGAGTGGCAGGGGTTGGGAAACAGTACAGCCGCTTTAAATCTATCAATTCACTGCATTTTGTATAAAATGCAAACTTACTAATCTCCTCCACCACTGGGTTCATATCACCAGTGGTGGAGGTATGTGGTTCATATGCCATACTGGTGTTGAGGGTGAGATATTCCAAGCAGTCCTAGCAATGTGCAAAATTTCAATACAATGTAAAAACTATGCTTGAGGAGGTCATTTGCAGGAAATGTGGATTAAACAGTACATGTTCTGCCATCTTTTATCTGTTAATTGCAAAATTTAGGTGAAATGATATGGTCTGCCATAAGACAATGAATTTGCTGATGCTGGAAGACAATTCAGGCCTTTGAGCCAAACAATTTGCACATTTTGTTCAAAAGTCATAAATGGAGGAGCAAGATGAGATTATACTGATAAATAATGTGGTCTGACTGCCATTTTGCATTTTCTACATCTTTAACTTAAATATAATAATTTAAACCACATGGTGTAGTCATTACATTTCTCTTAGCCTGATGATAAAGACTGGACACTTATTTAGTCCTTAACTGATTTAATACACTGGAATAATGTATCCCAATATAAATGATTAAACTTGGCAAGTTCACACTGGTCTTGGGACGTGACCACACCAAATTTGGTGGCTGCAGATCACATGATACAAACGCAGTATCTGATGAACTACAAACAGACCGATATAAATATTCAATTTCCAAAAAATCATCTTCCATCTGTTTATTCCTCTTATCATTCATGAGTGGAGTCAGCCACACCAGCAGATTCCAGCAGTCCCAGTCTCTCCCATTCTGCCCCTGAGCATGCAGTACAAAAAACAACTCTAAACATCACTAAACGTGTTCACGTAGAGCCTGCACTGTGAAAACTCCAACTAGATAAAATTAAAGAATTACAGAGACTGTGAAATAACAACAGCCAGGATTTATCCGCTGGCAGAGAAGGCAGAACAAGCAGTTGGCATTTTTGCAGCGCTGTGAACAAACAGAGTTTTCTTGCCTTCTCAGAGCTTGGGGGTGTGAGGGCAGAGGTGTCACTTGCAGTCATCTCTCTGCCTCTCACAGCGGCTCTGACAGCAGGAATCAGGAACATGGCCTCTCAGACACGCAGCTGAGCTGATTCTGCCCACTCCCTGCCAGCGTGGAGGGTGAACTCCAGGGCCAATGCGCCTGGCACACCACGGCCTGGAACACACCAGATTCCTGCATCTGATCTGTGTTTTTTAAGAACAGCCTAATGCGGCCCTCCGTAGCAGCAGACGGAGCTGTGGCAGCCCCAGAGGCAGCTCCGCTGCCAGGAAAGGCACCAGCAGACTCACTGCCACAGCAGCTACGCTACAGCTATTTTTGGGCCTAATGCATTTCTGCAAACCCTCATTAGTTAGACACAATGCTGAATAAATCCACTGCTACTGGGATGAGGTAGTTTTTATCCTCCTGGGTGATCGGTCTTCAAGCTGAAGTCCCTTCAGAAATGAGTCTTCACAACTGAATTCTCCATTTCAGGTAGCTGAACACTTCTACCAGTACCCTGCTTGGTATAAACATTGCTCGATTGTAGCCAATGGCAAAGCAGTGCAAGTGAGTTTCTGAGTAATAGAGTCTGTACATGGCGCAGGATTAACTCGGTTTAAGAGCACGCAATGTCCGGTTAACAGTGGCACGGTAAAGCCTGCAGGCCCGGTGCGTTCTGTAACCCTGGTGATGTAAACACACAGAACCCTGGCACCGGCCCGGCTCTTTATTAGTCTACGGTATTGTCGTCCTGTTTTTTTTTTTTTTTTTTTTTTTTTTTACCATATTACCCTTCTGTCTACTTTAAAACATGAAAAAATACTGTTGTAAGTAAACACCTCTAAACTAATAGCCACCGAAACCAGCCCTCAACGATGTAAAGAAATGCAAAATAAACAGCTAACTTTACGTTATTTTACAATGAACTGATGTCAGACTTCAAAGACTAACCCATTACTGTCATAGGCGATATTATTCACTAATGACGACATGCAAGAAATAATTTTCAGATAAGGTTAGATCAAATGAAACCCCTGAAACATAACTGACCTTCGTCATGTATCTGCCCTTAGCGGTTTGCGTTAGAAATAAAGGTCATCGCTACAACTGAGTGAAAGAAAAGTCCAGCTAACAGCCGGGCTTCCTCCATGATGAGATACACTGCAGCTCGCTGCCAAGTTAGCTTCCTTGCTAACTGGTGAATGTAGTTGCCTTGCTGGTCATACCAACGTTAACCAACTAACTAAATGTAATATATTACGTATACACATATATAAAAGGTAAATCTGGCTCCACAATGTAGTAGGAACAGCAGCTAACGTTAGCTAACGAGTCCAGTGGCTTAATTTCAGGAGAGGCAGACAGCCAGCATCTCCCCTCCATAAACCGGCCAGGTTTAATTCAGATTAAGTGCCAGGACTGGATAACCTGTTAGCTGTTTACCTGAACAAAGTTTCAACCGTGTCAAAATGATGCACTTCGCTCGCGTACAGACCGACTAAAACCTCAGTTTACAATAATCTAGGCTAGACACCTGTTAGTTAACAGCTGGTTTCCTACAGATAGAAAATCACTAACTTGATAACCAGCTGCATTCGAACAGCCAGATGGTAAATGTGCTGCTAGCCATGTATGTAAACTGACTTTCTGCTACTAGTTAGCAAGAAAGCTGCTTAAACACAAAAACCTGCTGTTTAGAGTGGCTAACCCCCTGACACAAGCCCCAAAAGCGTTAGCACGCTAACTAGCTGTCTAAGCCAGGATGGGCAGCTAGTTACCATGCTAACACAGAGATAACCAGACAACTAGCCATCCGGGCCTAAACCAGCTCGCTAGCAGGATGCTACGATAGCCAGTTAGCTCGAAACAAGCACCACTCCGAAACAAAGGCCGAACAACAATTTCACTTTCGGGCTGGTCAGAGTATATTCTAGAATCTCTTCAGCATGAATAAAGTCAGTAAATAATTACATTTTTAATGTGAATGATCGCATATCGCTGCTCTTTGTGTGGACGCAGATCTCATACCCAACCTGGGAGCCAGTCGGCTAACAACACTGGGGAAAATAAAACTTAAACAATTTACCAACCTTTCTTTCACTTTCCCACCATGGACAGACACGAAATATGCTATCTTTGCCGCTCCCCTTGTCTTTATGTTATTTTAATACTGTAAAAACAAACTTTTATCCTTTTGATATGAATAATTGGTGTATTTTTCTCTTTCAAAACAGCTTTTCAGCCATAGCGGCTCGCAGCCCTGGGTTTGCGCATCTGCGCATGTGCGGCATGGGGCTCTGACTTAAACTTCCTGCTTTCAAGCCGGTTAAAATGAGCTTCTGCAGGAGCCAGGACCCTGTGCTGTCTGTCAGGCACTGTGCTGTCTCTCAGGACCCTGTGCTGTCTGTCAGCCACTGTGCTGTCTCCCAGGACCCTGTGCTGTCTCTCAGGACCCTGTGCTGTCTGTCAGGCACTGTGCTGTCTCCCAGGACCCTGTGCTGTCTGTCAGGCACTGTGCTGTCTGTCAGCCACTGTGCTGTCTCCCAGGACCCTGTGCTGTCTCTCAGGACCCTGTGCTGTCTGTCAGGCACTGTGCTGTCTCCCAGGACCCTGTGCTGTCTGTCAGGACCCTGTGCTGTCTCTCAGGACCCTGTGCTGTCTGTCAGGACCCTGTGCTGTCTGTCAGGCACTGTGCTGTCTCCCAGGACCCTGTGCTGTCTGTCAGGCACTGTGCTGTCTCTCAGGACCCTGTGCTGTCTCTCAGGCACTGTGCTGTCTGTCAGGACCCTGTGCTGTCTGTCAGGACCCTGTGCCGTCTGTCAGGATCCTCTCAGTAAAGGCTGCAGATAAACATGAGATTCGCTCAAATAAATATTGTCTTTTAAACTCTATACTCTTTGCCTCTCTCCCTCTCCCTCCCTCCCTCTCTCTCTCTCTCTCTCTCTCTGAGTCTCTGTCATCACAAATCAGCATTTTGCGTCATAAAGCTATTAATTCTGGAATTTTTCTAAAATTGTAATTGTCACTGTCAAATGTACGCAAAGCCACTATGCTCAGAACATGTGCGAAAACACAGATTAAAACTTTATCAAACAGTGAAAGTTTTTCAAACTCAGAAGGCAAAATGCATATTTCTTTCTTTTTCTTTTACTGTATTTCATTCAAGTAAGATTTGACAGATTTGCCAAACATTCCCACATCATCATTTGCATTGTTAAATGTTTGTCATAAACCAAATCTTAAACAAATGACTGTAATATATTGCTTTACATGATTCAACACCTTGACTTTGAAATTTGATTGGTCACAACACTTTAAAAAAAAATTCAGCCAATACATTTTCCATTTTAACAGACAATAACTTCACCAAGGTCACTGTATACTGTATATACCACTGTTACACCATATACCATTGTTATAACTTATGATATTGTATGTATACAATTACAATGCCATCGTACAGACATGACATCATTCTGTGGGGTCCCTTTAATAGAATTGCATCAATCTAATATGATTTGATTGTATTTGGCAGTGGATGAAGGTGGTGGTGGTCACTGTTAAGCCCAGGATCCACAGTCCTTAAGGTCTGAGAAATGCCTTTCAACAAACACCCAACAGCATGCGACTCAAATTCCCATCCAATAAACTGGGACTGTTTGAAATAATGAAATAATTAAGAAATGAGTTTTGACAAAATTCAGAAAGACATTGATCTCCAGTGCATACAGTTGAAACAGAGCATTTTGTATTTGCTTTTGATGTCCTTGAATGAAGGACAGGACCAGCCAGGTGCCGAGCAGAGTAAGCTGGCCAGTGTGTGGAGTCTGATGATGGAGTGAAGAGGGAGCCGTTCCTCTCACTACCTGGTAGTGTAATATCAGTGTTTTGATACACATAATCTTATGCAGTCACATGACTGTATTTTCAGACTGTGAGTATTAGGAAAAAATCTATATTCAGCTTAATGACACTGTCTTTGTATGTATCTGTGTTTGCCATTTTAAGTATGGATACAGATTCTTGGTACTACTTCCAGATATTGAAGATCTCGGTACCCCCATCCACCCATCTTAAATTTATATGAGATGGATGTTGTAAACGTCAAACCTACACAAAATCATGCACAGCTCACAGAGGTTTAGATGAACATACACGTTTCACAGTTCTGACGGTGACAACATTAGCACCTGTCAGGTTAGCAGAAGGCCATCATAATCCTCCGAGTCCCCAGTGACACAGATATCACCTCGTAATGCTGCATTCAGTCTTGCGTGGAAAAGTGATGCTGATTCGTGTGAGAAATGTGTTGCTATCTTGATTTCTGCAATTCCATTTCTGCAAAGCACAGGTGAGCAGTTGAATTCAAGGGAAAAGTACATGGGTAAATAAGTTATTAAAGTTTTATAAACCTTGTCAAATATGTTTTGGGGATATCATAAATGTTACTGTGACATATGGGGCTTCTTTTAAAAATGTGGTTTTAACAAATTGAAAAAGAAGATATATGTTATGCCTGACAGCTTTATCTTGGAGAGCTGCAGTGAGCTGATTTGAGAAGTATTTCCCAGAATCCTTCTCTATGAGCAGGGGCTGAATGCAGTGAGTAATGTGTCCGACTTTGAGTTTTTCAGTACAGACGCTGCAGGCCAAGATTCATGAAGCTGAAGGTCAAAAATGCACTACCTGTCAACAAAACACGAATGCACTTGTCAAGAACATAAGAAGCTCAAGTTGCTGATGTTCTTTAAAAATGTTTCATTGTTGTTTCCAAGATGATGGACAGTGATTTGAGAATATGGATAATCCCATCCACAGTTGGGATTGACTGAAATCTTTCAATGTCATTATTTATATTGTTACGGTTTTGGAATTATGCCATTCCAGAACACGAGCACACAGCTGATTATAACAGTGGCCATGCAGTTCGGGGTTGACAGTTGGGCTGTGGAAGTGCTACACGTGTCAGCCTCTTCAAGGTGAGATGGCAGTTTAACAGGAAGGCAGGGCATGCTGCAGGAAGCAATGGCTGAAGAGATTGGATTTCATAAAATTCATATTTCATTGCTGAAATGAACGCCTGTACATGATGAGCACATCCCCATTTTAGGGGCTCTGTAGTTAAAACCTGTCTATTGAAAAACAAACTTTTGAAACTCTGTGGGCAAGCAGGTAGCCATCTGTCTGAGTCTGTGTGGGTCCAGCAGCATTGTGAGCCGTATGGATCATGCTATATGGACATATGATTTTGACCATTTGTAATGAGCATGCTCAGATATGACATTGCAAGCCTTTCCAGTGCTCTGTAGTTAACAAACAGAATTTTTTACTCTGCTTTGTATTTACTGGGAAGAGAGGGAAAGAGAGGTTACATCAACTGTGTCAGTCGGAGTGCCTGCAGCAGCGTATTGGTCTGCTCGGAGAGCGGACAGAAGGCCGGCTGTTATTCCACCCTGGGGATACAGATGCATGTTTTCCTCTGTCTCTTACAGATAGTCAACATCTGCACAATTTTACATGAAATTCCTGAGAGAGATCAGCGTAGAGCCAAGAGCTCTAACCTCTGCTTTCAAAACCTATCCACATTTAGGTCAAATTAGAACATCCATCTGGGATCAAGAAGTATAAGTTTTTTTCAGGCTGAATTTAGTTGTGTTTCTGAATAACTAATTAAGGGGAAAAAAGAATAACAGGAAAGAAATGTATCAAAGGAAATCTCTGATCTGCACACAGTGGAATCTTATAATGCATAATCTGAACCACGAGAGCAGACCAGCCCAACTTTAATCAATTTATAAGGGTTTGATGATCAGTGCTTTAAAATGTTTAAGTACTAGAAGAACAAAAACAAAGCCTTTGTCAGAGGACAGAAGTAACTCTTTTACAGCTTTCCTTGCAGATTCCACGGCTGGGTGAAGACTTTCTGGATTTTTTGTCATGGATGTCTTCAGATCAACTGTTGTGCCACATCTGTCTGAAAGAGGTTTGAAAGAAAGGGAAGATGAAAATTATATCTCCGGTTCTTATAGTCGTTTGGATCCAGATTTGTTGTTTTTTAAGAATGGCCTGCATTACAGTTAAACACACACTCGCGCAGAGAGAGGCAGAGGATTGAACACAGCAGGCTGGAGCACTGCAGCGGACAGCTCTGCTACAGACTCGGCCTCTGTGTGAATAACTTTCAACAAGCAGGAACTGGACTCATGAGCGTTCAGATGATCAGCTCACATTCACCTCTCACTGGACTCATGAGCGTTCAGATGATCAGCTCACATTCACCTCTCACTGGACTCATGAGCGTTCAGATGATCAGCTCACATTCACCTCTCACTGGAGTCATGAGCGTTCAGATGAGTGATGCTGTTGCCTTGAATACATGCTGATGTTCTAGGCACAGCTCTCTTTTCTGTCTAATTTGATCAAAGGACAAATATTGATGTGACTGTGTGCCTGTGAAAAGAATAATCATTTTGAAGAGAAATTTAGGGTTGCTGTTATTAATCTCAGGGAGATAAGTAAAGTAAGATGGCCTTGAGGGAGAAAGAGCCGTTTGTATTCACTGCATTGCTGTGGCAGGAGGAGGGCATGTAATTTACTGCCTCCACCTACACTTCAGTCTGCAGCAGGAGATTCAGCGCCCCGGCATACCAGCCTGCTGCATCTTCTCTAGTGTAGCGGTAAGGAGCAGCAGTGTGGTGTAGCGGTGAGGAGCAGCAGTGTGGTGTAGCAGTAAGGAGCAGCAGTGTGGTGTAGCGGTGAGGAGCAGCAGTGTGGTGTAGCGGCAAGGAGCAGCAGTGTGGTGTAGCGGTAAGGAGCAGCAGTGTGGGGTAGCGGTGAGGAGCAGCAGTGTGGTGTAGCAGTAAGGAGCAGCAGAGCTTTCGACATTTTGATGAAAAGGAAAAGTTAAATTAAGAAAGAAAGAGTCCACCTTAAGAAGAAAACTGTTGTTTCTTCTGCATTCAAAAAGCAACCAGGTAGAGCAGGATTATGAGGGAGAACTACAGAGAAACCCAAGCAGAACGATAGTGATAGTGTATTCCTATGAATATGTGTGCTTGACTGCATCATTTGCTACATTAGGCTGAAAAATCTCCGGACTCTGTCACAGTTGAGGGCTTGTGAACATGCTAGTGTTTACACCGCATTTCATCATCTCTGCAGTGCAAACGAAGGGAGGCCAACAGAGGGCGCTGTGCAGGGACGCAGATCCACCCCACAAAGTGCAGTGCAAAAAACTCCCTCCATGAAGTTTTATCTGAAAAAAGAGCTCCCCTCCACTCTCTCTCTCTATCTCTCCCCACCTCCTTCATGTCACTCTCCTGGCTACTTTGTGCTAACATAAAGCAGCTTTGGGAGAGCCATGCTGAAACAATTCTCCATAATGACTCCCTGGAGGCCTGTGATAAGCAATTCCCCCTCTGTCTCAGGGTGGCTCCTGCAGTATTGCTGAAACGGCAAATCTGCTCCATAATCTGTCAGGATTTTAGTGTTTTCACAGACAACATGTATGGATCATGTCAGGGGCTTCCTCTTCCTCCGGTATGAATAATTACAATGATAATAAGGAATATGAGGTTTAAACATGCAGAATGTTTTCAAGAGCATCCCTGCAATGCCCAAAAATTGGTCTGATTGGCATGTAGGGCAACACAAAACGGATTTTAGCATGAACCTTCAGGAGCAAATTTAGGGCCTTTAGTGTCTTTTTGTTAAATGTCAAAAGTTTTGTTTTTATTGCAATCTGAAATGGAGAATAATAAAGCAGCTTCTGTGCCTTCCAGGCTGAAAGCAGCTTTATGGCTTTAGAGCTTCCTGCTGAAGTCCGTCAGGCGTAGCTGGGTTAAAATTTGCGAGCTGCAGGGTGGAACTCTGGTGGATTTTCACGGTGGTACTCCATGCCAGTCCGGTCCAGCTTCTGAAGAGGATTCGGGCCCTGGCAGATATGGAATGCGTGGAGCTTGTGATTACAGCATTTTTTGCTAAAGTTGATAAAATTTAAGCAACTAATGAATTGACTTTAGCATGTGAAGAAGGGGTTCTGCGTGAGATGACACAAATACTGAGCTGAGACAAAATCCCTTTCTCCCAAGAAAAGAGACTTATTCATGCCGAGCTCCACGTGTTTTCTTAGAAGGACAGTTTTAGTGTCAGCACAGGGAAAGGAGTCCACACTCTCCAGCTTTATGGGACTGTGGGATCTGTGCAACTAACTAAAAAGATGCAGAAGAAGGACTGATAGGGTAAACACTCATTGTTCTCTAATTCAACAATATACATCTGATTTCATCCTGTTTACCTGAATTTTGAGATAAAAATAGAAAACATTTTTTTTTTTCATGTTTGTTTTCACAGACACCTGTATCTAATTGCAGTTAATATTTGTCACCTCTGCAAATGCCTCCAGTTTGATGAAGGCTTTTTGTTCTGTTTTGGGCTCGCTTTGCAGATTTATGCAAATTTTTTCTTCCTGCTCTGGTGGACTTGTGGGTCTCTTCAAAAGAGGATTGGAGTCAGAGAAGTTGGAGGAGTTTTTGTTGGTGCAGGGCCTAGAGATTTTAAAATTCCTAACGAAAACTAAGACTAATCGGCTAAATTGAATCACCCTTCAAGTAACTTTCCAAATGACTAAAATACAGGAGCTACATTCAGGTGCTGATGACTAATATGAGAAAAATTAAGCATACACTTATTCAAAACTCATCTCCAATCCCCTGTTTAAAAGGATACAGGCCAACAATTTCTTTAGCGAAATTGAAGATGGTCTGGTGTAATCATGAAGCTATTATTACCAATGTACTAAAACCGCTAAAATATCTGTTCTTTTCATAAACAAAATCAGAACAAATTATGTGCTGAAGTGCCAACAATAACATAAATCAGTGTAGCTGAAATAATGAATCAGGCTCTAATTGCATTTAAGGGCTATTCTTTTTCAGCATCCATATGGCACTGATTGGAAGATAAAAGACCAGACATGCCAGAAATACCTTATTACTTCAGATATCAGTTTTGTAATGGCGAAATGCCACACAACATCTAAAAACGTACTGCATTCAGATATTAATTATGAATAGTGCTAAGAGAAGCTGGTCTCAGAACTTGACTCACTTGTACTTCATGTGAATGACATTTGCATTTATGAATTGTTTAATTATGCAAAGAAAATAATCCCCCAGGGAGTGATTGTCTGTTCATATTCAGACACGCCGCAGGAAGTTTCACAAAGGAGCTGAATCTGCTGAAAGGCGCTGAAAACGCGACACTCCAGAAATGACAAACGCTTAGCAATGTGCAGCCTCTGTCCCAAACGCACAAGATTTCACCATAGCTGCTTATAAACAAACAAACCAACAGTAGTTATATTCATGTTACATTCATTTACAGTACAACTTCATGGTGTGTGTCCTTCACCCACGTACAGATGGTCATGGACATCACAGGGTTAATGCTTTGCCTCCAGAGTTGCTCACTGCAGGTGTGATGGTGCTGATGGATGCTGAGAATGTTTTGGGCTGAATGTGTATGACCATAATGCACCTCATCAAATCCAGCCATTCTGCACTGAAGCTCTCTGTGAGGTGCTCTCTGCTCTCTGGGAATTCCTCATAGTTGTGGAATATGTCTGTGTGGCCAGCAGTTATAATAAAAAGTTCTTTCATACAAAGAGTAGACCATACCCAGCAAACCCAGTAAAGAAAGCATATGTCAGTTACAACATTCATACCTCCACAGCTGAAACATCCACAGTTTTACCTGTGACCCCCGGTCACATGGAATTAGTGATCTAATTCTTTTGAATCAAAATGTAGAGCAAACGTTTCATTCATAGAAACCTATACACCAACTGACATAGTCTGCCATTGGGGGTACCACCAATGTTATAAATGACATTAACAAGATATTCTTAGACGTTGTAGCTCTATCTCTTACCTTGTATTTGTAGAACGTTTTTGCCTAGGTAGTATAGCAGTAATTTATTGTCACAGTGATTGTATTCGATATAAGTTCCCTTAGATCAGATTAGCTCTGTCTCGTTACACCGACCTTGTGCTCAGCTTCAGCACTATCTGCTTTGTATGACCTGCACACATCCTGCCCTTGTGCCCGTTGTTTGCCGACTATTTGCACTTTTGTACGTCACTTTGGATAAAAGTGTCTGCTAAATGAATAAATGTAAATATAAATGTATTCTGATCTGAAACACCATATGACAACCTATGCTAGCAGGCATCGGTGCCCATGACACTTGTATTATTTTTTAAAAATGTGTTATGCAGCTCTTATGAAGTAGTTATGTAGTTGTTACATAGCTCTCACAAACGTGCTATGTAGCTCTTATGCAAGACCCTTCTAAGCTAGTGTTACTGGGTATCTCCATGATGTTTTTAATGCCTTTAAGATGAAAAAGTGTGTAATATGAGAAGCACGCTGATAAGCATATGAACAGCAATTAGACCTGGAGAGGAGAACTTTCATAATTAAGCACAAATTACATTCATAGATTAGTTAAAGAAATGAAGACCTACTACAGGAATTCATTTCCAGATACAGAACTCAGTCTAGTTTTCATTTTAAGAACTCTCTGAAACTTACAGACTCGTTACTGCAGCCCTGACTGTGCCTGGATGGAATACCATTGTTCTTCCATGTGATCAGGCTCTGTGAATTTGAGCACTGAGGTCTTAAAAGAGGTACTTTCTGCTTCATGTTTTGAAGAAGGCTCTCTGTGCAGTTCAAACTTTGACAATATTTACTGCCTTAAGACTTGCTGAGTTCACAGCACTGGAGGAAGCAAGCACACAACAGCTCACATTGGTGGAATTATTTGATGTGATCAGCTGGAAGACAGAGAGAAGACGTGCCAGGCCTGTGCAGGCAGTTTACGCCTTCAGTCATCGATAACCCAAAGACAAGACACTGCTGCCCCAAACAATAATCCTGTTTTCATTTTTTTACAAGCCTGATTGAGCCTAAAACCTCAATCAGTATTCAAACTTAGAAAGGCATCATATTTTTGGTTATTATTTTGCTTATTTCAGTTATGACAAAGGAATAATATAGTGGAAGAAGAGGTGATATTGGTGTTTTTTGGTGTGAATGTGGTGTTTCTTTCCTGGTACCATCAGTACCATTCCACTCTATTTCTGTAAAACACTCCCTGCAGTAATTTCAATTTAAATTTAAATACCTCAGCACTCAGTATGATTAACAATTATCATTGTTAATTAAATTCATTGTTCAAATGTAAATTCTAATCTCGAGCTACCAGGAAGTATAATGAGTTAAAACTATTGACAGCTACTATTTTCCACAAAGAGGACTGAGGAATGATTGAAATTTGATCTGCTGCAGGTACAGGTTTCCACAGTGTCAAATAATGGCCTTCTTTGGCAGGACAAAGAAAATTAGAATCTAGGATATTCAGAAATATTTGATTTGAAACCTGCTTTATAGGAGAAGTGCTTCAATAATTCATATTTAAAGTGAGTATAAAAATGCAATGACCTTAGTCTGAAAGGTGTTTAATTTGACAGATGTAGTATCTCTGGAGCATGTAAATGTTTTTGTTTGTCTAATTAACTTTTTAGCTGAGTGAAAAGCATACATATTCTCCAAACGTGCCAGGAATTCCTGACTTAAATCAAAGGAATACAACTCACATCTGTCCCATTTTATTTGGCCTGGTTTTACTTTCAGACAGTAACACATTTTGACTCAAAGGTCTTCATCGTAATGCGCAAAAGAGATTTAACACAAAGTCAATTTAACACAGAAAGAAAGAACACAGGGAACTTTCAGGAGCACACCCTGAGACACGCCCTTTTTAATATTATGAACAGTAACTGGTGAAACAGACAGCAATACTATAGATCAAAGCAATCTAAATAAATGCAACAACATTTTTTCTGGTTAAGTAGTTTAATGTATCAGCATTACTGCCTCTGAAACAGCATACCATGTGACTTTGCCCCCTAAGGGATGGGTTTGTGTTTTATGAGACATTTAAGCTTAAATGCGTTAAAGCGTGAAACGCAAGTGAAATCATTGGAGCGTGAAAGGTTTCTTGTTGATTTGCAGGAGGGAAGTATAGGAATTTGTGGACCTTGCAATATATTTCACCAGAACATTTTTAATTTTTTAATGAATCACAGCGTCTGCACCCTCAGCTGTGACAGTTTGATGCTTACACCATTGTTCTGCTGTCACTCCTCTGATTGACAGCTGTAATCAAGATCTGTGTCTATCGTTTTTGATCATGTTTTCTTAAATAAGGAGTCCCCAGCACAGGTGTAACACTCAGCAGGTGTGGCCCATGGCTTGCAGTGTGCACTTTAAGCAAACGGCTTAGAGTCTGGGAGAACAGTGAATGAGGCCAGTGCAGCTGCTGAGTCTGAAAGGACGCATCTGAACCACTGGCCAGAGAAGAACAACACCACAATATTTCATGAGAATCTCCAATGTCTGACTTTTAAAAACTGAAGCCCGTCTGTAATTTATCCAAAATAAACAACTAATTCCTTAATGATTTGAATGAATACTTAAACATTTTAAACATGATTATTTTGGCAGCCACAGCTTACCACAACTACGTTGGTTTAGGGGACGCACTAAGATACAAAAGACATCGTTGTTTTCTGGAGCTATGAAAGTGCCAGCAAAAGAAATAAGGTAACTGCAGGTGTTGTACCCGAGGCTGAGGTGGAAATTAACACACATTAGCGACCTTCATCGGTGCGATTTCCTCTGCACAGAGCGGCGTTCTGAAAGCCGGTCAGCCTGCAGACACCATGAGAGGGATACAACCACAGCAATGCAGCGCGCTGTCCGTGTGCGAGACGACGATGAGCTTGCATCCACCTCTTTCAGAATTTATTTACATCTCTGAATTAAAGTAAATATCTTTTTTCCCTTTCAGCAGCATCGGCTATTCTTGCGACTCGGAAATCAGAACGCAGAATGCCCTTATATGGGATTTTCAGGTGTTCACTTATGCCAATTACAGATAACATGCAAGAGCATATAACTTAGGAGCAATTGCTATTCATCATCAGACGCGCAAGGGCAAGACCGTTATTGTGTGTTTCACATTTCATGAATACAAATTGTTTTTTACACACTTTCCCCAAGAACAAAATACGAACATTTTGGAATGAGGCCCGGTGTGTTTAAAGTAGACTGCTTTTTAGTTTCATCTGCCGTTGCCCTAAAGGGTCATTGGGTATTGCAGGGCTGCAGTGATTCAGATGTAGGCTATGTGTTTTTATTAAAGCACTGCTGGTGACTATGCTAGTGAGAGATGATAGCAATCAGAGTTTAATGGTGCATATACAGAAATATTCACTTGCACTCTTAAAAGCCAATGACTAAATTTTATGCTTTCATAGTCAAACTACCTCTTCTCAAAAAGGTTATCATGGCTCTATATTACAAATGAGAAGGTCAGAGAACCACGTTTGGTTAATTACAATTGAATGTGTCAAAAATGCATTCATTTAACAATATGTATTTTCATTGGATGACTTAATGGGGCCACTTGCAGTATTAATTAAATTATATATTGCAACTGATCTGAGTTTAGACTCACTTTTCAATCATGTTTTCATAAATAAGAAATCAATTGTTTTAGGTATAAAACTCTCATATGAAGCACTTCTGGAGCAATACTGATGGCACTGTAGAGTACGGTCAGAACACATGCAAATCTGCATATATACACCGTTCTTAGATTTTCCTATAGTGTAAAGGCAGTGGTGGAGGATGTGTGTAAGTGGGAATAGTAGCGCTTTAATGAACCTTTAAACAGGGGGGGGGGGGGGGGGGGGTGGTATGGGTACAGCCACTTAGGAGACCAGACTAACTGCTGCTATCAAGCTAAATCCCTATCATTCCCCTTGTCTGTACATGTGGCTTGGGTAATCTCTGTAAGAGCTGTGCCGGTCCTGCAGAACAATGGCAGAGAGGCAAGGGGCTGAATGCTAACGGAGTCTTACTTTCAGCCCCACATAATCCAACTTGTCAGGTTCCCCTGCTCAGCCCAAAACCTCTTAGAGCTGGAAAAAGAAGCACTTTAAAATTACGGAGTGCCTTGCATAAAATGCCATGAGAAAGGTTGAGTGCTGTGAATGTCCCGCCCCCCTCCCGGTGCACAACCTCCACCCCACCCGGTGTAAGTATCCTAAACTATCAGATGCATTTGCTTACATCATGTGTGAGGTCATTACCAAGGAAATGTGTTGGTGAAGTTTGTGTTGAAGTAAAATCAGTGTAAGACATGTGACTTGTCATATAGCAGCGTTAAATAGGATGGAATGTACTCTGCTTATACTGTGAGACAGGTGTGTGGATGGGTTTGAGAGGCAAGGGTCTGGATGAATTCAGTCCCTTAATCATTTCATTTAGTGTCCATTCAGCACCACATGCCTTTGTATGATTCACGAACAAACAGCTGTGCAAATATGAGGGAGCCAATAAAGATTTATGGGAAAATGCATTTTTCCGTGGTGTAAAACCAGAGGGCAGAAGAGCTGTGAGCGCCTTTCACAGGAGCAGACAGGCATAACCACTGTGCTCTGTGTTTTTTGTGCATTTGTGTTTCTCTTATTATTTTGGTATCGTGTCTCATAAGATTTTTTCTCCTGAAATAGAATATAAAATGCCACAGGGGAATTACTGTGTGAAATGATTTTGGTTAACTGTATTGAACCTGTATAAAAATAATAGCCAAATGGGTGTGACCATCAACTGGTTTAATTTCAGCCCAAGAGCAATGAGCATATTCTACATATACATATACATCTGTAAGCTGTCCTCATCATTTTCTGTCAAATGGAACCATATATGAGCAGGATATGAAGAGATCTTTATATTTTCTAACATAAACAGGAATAGTTTCAGCAACTGCTGATCAGACCAATATGTGTGGAGAGACAAATCATTAAGACTCCAGGGAGCAAATGGAATGAAACCGCTAACAAGGCGAAATTACACTTGTTGTCTCCTTACAAACTTAATTAAGTATCTGCTGTTTTTTTTTTCTTTCAGCGATCTTGGCCTTTTTTGGGTTATGACAGTAGTGATTATGTAGCGTGAAATATCAGAGCAGCTGCTCTATTGCTGAGAAGTCCGCTGACAATTACTATCATTCTTCATAGCTCATTTCCCACAGAATGAGGAGAGAAATTGCACATGAGCTTCGACTTATTAATAGAGGCATTTCACATGGAAATGAGCTGCTAATTTTACCAGAACGCACAATTTTTATTCTGGATAATTTTCAGATGGAGTGGGGAGTTCTCAATTTTATTTTCCCAGTAAGGTTTGGCAGTAAAACGTAATTAAAAGAAACCAGGTGCTTTCCCATATTGAGAGTTTAAGCCTCAATTCATTAATTTATTGATCAATTAAGGAGGACAACTCTAGCAGCCATGGAGGATTAGCAGAACGTGGTTTGATGTTCTGACTGTTAAGGTGATTTGCAAATGCCTTGAAGCAGGAATGTATTGATAACATGGTTTGAGAAGCAATTGTCATATTGGCAATCTGAAAAAATCTGCTTCAAAATGATTACAAATAATTACAAACCTGCTGGAAGAGGTTTAGAAGAGGAAAAGTATACCTTGTACACCTTTTAGTATATTTAAATGTGTCAAATTCTAACCTCAGTTTGCTTATAAATCTCATAAAATTTAAGTCTACATAAAAGCACAAACTAATTTGCATTACAGAAAGACGCTGAAAGATCCCTCTTTTTCATTAATCGGATTTTGCCACCTCTATCTGTTTAATATGGCATAACATCCCCCCGCCTGTCAGGAGAACGGAGATGCGATGTGAGCGAGGAACGGAATGAAAGGCGGGAATTCAGCGACGTGACGGCCGCACGTGGCACTGCTTAAGCGGGAGCTCGAGATAACGCGGCTTTCTTCCGCGTAGTCTCGCACGTGCGCGCTCGCGGACGGGCTGGCTGCTGCGTGACAGGTCCCCGATCACCCCCCCGCAAATCTCACCCCGACACAGCAGGCTTTAGGAGCCATCATTTATTTATGACTAAATTTGGGGGTTTCTGCAAACGGAGGCATTGGAGGAGGAGCAGTGACCCCGCGCAGATATGAAAAGACTCTCCGCTGATGGAAACCAGCTCCTCTTTCGGTGTTGATTAGGTAGATGAAAAGACCAATATAACGTGCCTCCATTTTCCCAATGATAAGCAGAAAAAAGAAGGTCCAAGCTCTTATGTAAGCATGTTAGATTTCTATGTATAATCCAAATATATGATTTGTTTTATCAGCAGCAGAAATGTAATGAGAAAATAATGAGATACAGTGCATTAGTACCAACATGCAGTGAATACGAACATCACGCACACTATAACCGAGTCACACACAGAGTAACAGAGTATAATTACTCTTTAATAACTTTACAGTTATGTACAGTAATGGCATCTTTAATTGTCTGCCTCAGTGACAAAGCGTGCATGGCTTCTGGGGATGGGACTCGTTTCGGATTGGTGAAAATGACGGCATTACAGGCTTAGTGTACACTGTCCCTGTGAGACTGTGTGCTTAGGAATGATGACAAAAAGAAACCCCCTCAGTTTCACCATATCATCTGAAATATCAGTTTTATGATTTGATGAGATAATACTGAACTCCTTGGGGTTAATTGGAATCGGTGGGTGTGGGAGGTCAGATGCAGGTAAATCCAGGTATTCCCTGCACTGCTGCCAATATGCAAAGCAGACTTTACACTGCACCAACCTGAGTGCATGTGTTTAAAAAATAATCTCTGCTCCTCTGAGGAGACTGTAACTCATCTGTATCATCACACTGTGTGCAGTGAAGAACAGCAGCATTAATGTACATTCTGTGTCTGCAGGGCATTCTGGGATGGGTGTGAGAAGCTGAGAGAAGGTGAGGTTGTATTAATGTGAACTGTTCTGTGAATGGGCACTGATTCCTGTGAAAGATAAAGACAAAGCGCTTGCCTGTCTGAGAGCCTGGGAGAGGGGGCCGGGGACTGTGGGGGCTGGGGGGGGGGGTGGTTAGGAAGGTCAGAGACAGGTTCCAGGCTCCAGGATGTCCGCACCTTCAGCTGAGGGACACGCGGGACATATTACCTGGAAAAGGTGGCAGCGATGAGGTGGCAGCATGCGGGGAGAGGTGACAGGGATGCAGTGATTACACACCCCGCTCGATCTGAACGAAGGAGACCAGCAATCTGATCAATCAGCAGATTTGCAAATGAGTTAATCCATGGCACATCTTAATTATCTCTGTGTTCCCGTGTGGTCATTTTAAGGACGTGCTTATCTCCAGCTCAAACACAGACCCCACTGATGCCATTCAGGGCCCAGTCCGTACTATCTGGAGTAGGATGACTTTGGATTTCTGTACTATATGGTTTTTAAAATATGATATATGATGTGTGCCGTATTTAGGGTATGTCTTGTGTAAAACCGACTGACATGACTGACTAAGACTGACATGAGTTTATCATGCGCTGCACCTCTATGCCAGTGTGAGCCCAGTGTGAGATGGACAGGGTGCTGAATCAGTGGCCACAGACTCACACACACAAAGGTAATTCAGGTAATGTGTTGTAACGCGTTATGGAATGAGAGATTGAGAGTGATAATGAAGAGAAACAGGTACGTTTCCTATGCTTTGTGCTCAGGCAGGACAGCTGTTTGATCTCCTCACCTGTAGGGGATCCACCCTGTCTGGGGGGGGGGTTGGTGTCCAGCTCGTCCTCTGCTGAGGTAGCTGCTCCTGCTGCCATCGTCTGGTTTTAGAGAGTCATGGGGGTCATTTAGCCTTCCACACCATGAGCTGCTCTGCAAGGACAGAGAAAGGAGGGAAATTTAGCTGCTCTGATTGGCTTGTGGCTCAGAAAGATTCATGGTTGAGCCATCATTGTACTGTATCCCAGACTGAGGCGGGCTGATTCCCCCCACACTGAGCAGTAAGTAACCCGTGCCTCGTACCTGCATGCAGGGCAAGCCACTGCTGAGGTGGCTGGCTGCTGTAAAGACTAACATAAGGGACAGCACACAGTCAGGCCCAGAGAGAGCTCCTGTCGGGCTGCGCTGCGGTCGAGCTGCACCGGAGAAGAGCCCATGACCCGTGCAGCATGTCCCCAGCGGAGCTGACCTCAGATCAGTGCAAATGGAAACATGGATGTACTCACAGAATGCATCATGCCTAGCAGAGCAGTTCTGATGTGTAAGATAAGCCGATGGTCAGTCCATGCAGAAACTAAGGACAAATCACTACTAAACAATTTTGCACAGTATGTAGGAGTTCAAATATATACTGTCAGCAACTAATTAGCATCAAACACAAGGTTCAGGTTGTTAGAAACAGTCAATAAGTAAAACGAGATGTGTGTGTTTGTGTGCCTGTGTGTAAGTGTGCATGTATACAATTGCATGGAGTATGCGTGCACACATCAACATTACACCTGATTTCTGCTGTTCTGCTCTGTCCTCTCTGTTCACTGTTAGTCATGTGTGCGGATCATTGTAAGAGAGATAACTCACTTCAGCATGGCAGTAATCTCCACTGATCAGAACACTCTGTTTCAGGGCGTCAGGTCTCTGTTCTGTTAGATCTGCACAGCTCTGAGAGCTAACTTTAATATTACAACACCAAAGCCAGATATGAGCTGACAGTGGTGTCAGAATTACAAACGGCTTTGCTTTCATTCCTCAGGAAAATAGCTGACTCTCTGTGCTGATCCGCTTACTATGAACCGCACTGCAAAGGGGACACTTTCATCATCAAACCCCTCAGCATCGTTACACCTAATTACACTGTAAGTGTGTGTTTTGCTATCGTATGATATGCTTGCTCCGTGCCGGTTTTTAACCCAGTAAAATCAGAGTGATCCGTTAATAATTCCACAGCAGGAGGGTGCTACTATCAAAGCCACCATTTTTACAAAATCAAGAATCGTTCGGCGTAAATATTTTATTACACTCCCTGACAATGTATTTCAATTCCAACATGACTTTTATGTAAAACAAGTTTTGTTGTAAACTTGGTCAGATTTAGTGGCTTTTTGAACTGAGGCTGTTTTTCTGTCATATTTAGCATGTTCACGCTGTCACGTTTTGGGCAGGCGCACATCAGGGCCTCCTCAGATTGAACGAGGGATCGTTCCATATTGATTAATGCAGATGTGCTCTTGGCTGTCACTGCTACCTGGTGTCTGTTTGGAGTAAATTACTGATGTCATTTCTGCACGGGAGGAATCGCCTCCAGAAAGGTGCTGGCTTCATGTGCCGTAGGGGGGCTACTGTTCTGAAGGCATGATCCAGTAGAGAGAGAGAGAGAGAGAGAGAGAGAGAGCGAGCAGAGAGAGAGATAGAGAGATCTAGAGAGATATAAGAGAGAGTGAGAGAGAGAGAGAGTGCAGAGAGAGAGGGAGAGAGAGAGAGAGAGAGAGCGAGAGAGAGAGCGAGAGGGAGAGAGGGAGAGAGGGAGAGAGAGAAGGAGGGAAAAGAGAGAGAGAGAGACAGAGGGACAGAGGGAGAGAGAGAGAGAGAGAGAGAGGGAGAGACAGGGAGGGAGGGAAAAAAGAGAAAGAGATACAGAGGGAGAGAGGGAGAGAGAGAGAGAGAGAGAGAGAGAGACAGAGAGAGAGGGAGAGAAAAACACAGTTCTAGTTATGTTTGTCTTCTTTTCAGCAAGGACATACTACAAGAATTATGTCATGTGTTAACTGTCTAACATTGAAAGAAAAATCCACATTCTGAATTGCATTTACATTATTCATTTGGCAGATTATTTAGAATCATTTACAAAAAATACTTTTATGTATTACTTACATAATTTACTGTATATATGCAAACATACTTGCATATATGCACATGCAAGTACACGCGTCCTAAAAAATCTTCCTCATAAATATTTTGACAAATGTTGCTCATTTGCTCTGTCTTTGACAAGTGTTTATAAGTCAGCATTTACAGTGCTCATCTGTCACCATGGAGGAAATGTTTGATGTTGAATTAAAGATCCTATGATGTGCTGCAGCATTAAGATTGAATAAATTCTATGTGCTTCCCTTATGTAGAGCAACACATAAAGATCTCCTGCTGTTTTAGAGATTTGGACTTTGCACAAAAATCACCACGTGTTCTGGCTGCTGAACTGCTGAAAACAGTTCTTTATTAAGCAAACGCAGCCATCAGTGGATTTTTCTTCTATTTCAGGAACAGCAGCAACACAATAGACAGCATAATATAACACAAAATACACTTTAGTTAAGTGTGTTGTTTGTACATTTACCAAATCACTGAGAACTGACTATGTTAAAACAAACAATCAAAGCCTTGGTTTGACAGAGAAGGGCACTTTCTGTACTCTGACACCCTGATGAGAGCCATTATTAACACTGGCCCTGTCCTGACAACGCTATTTTCTGGAAGGTAATTGCAGATTCGGATCTGTGCGAGGGGCTGGCGGAGCACATGGCAGCTCTTAATTACTGTCTCCCGTCGGCGTGCTGCTCTGAGTGCCGGAGCCGCCCGTCACTCAGCCAGATCCGCGCAGAGCGACTGTAATGGGGGACAACCAGGCCTGGGAAACCGCTGCAGATTAGAAGCGACAATTCTAATTGACTGAGGCAGAATTCCCTGGTGGCACGACTGGGAAAAGTCACTTTCCAGCAAGTGTAATTGGATTGATTTGACTCTCTGTCAGTTGCTGGGCAGCTCCTCTCCCTGTGCGGCCCTTGCTCACTGACCCCAGCTCTTGGAAGCTGTCAGTGGTGGACCAGTCTGTGGTTTCCCTCTGAGCCGTTCCCGTTCTGCACAGGCAAACGCTGCTGCTTCATCACTCATTGTGATGGTCCTGCTCTTACCTGTTTTGGCTTCATAAAAATGGGGAAGAGCAAACAACCAGGTGACCTCCCAGGGTGACCCCGAGACTCCAGCGCAGGTAGAGGGGTCACATCCTGAGGAGAAGCCCAGACGGAGTCAGCAGGGTGACTGTTCACTCCACACCTGGAGGTAGATGAAAGGAGGAGAGCGCTAAGGCAACATGACAGACAGGGCACAGAGACAGACTTACACAGCATCACCAGAGCAACACAGCACAGAGACAGACTCACACAGCATCACCAGAGCAACACAGCACAGAGACAGACTCACACAGCATCACCAGAGCAACACAGCACACACAGAGACAGACTCACACAGCATCACCAGAGCAACACAGCACACACAGAGACAGACTTACACAGCATCACCAGAGCAACACAGCACACACAGAGACAGACTCACATAGCATCAGCAGAGCAACACAGCACAGAGACAGACTCACACAGCATCACCAGAGCAACACAGCACAGAGACAGACTCACACAGCATCACCAGAGCAACACAGCACAGAGACAGACTCACACAGCATCACCAGAGCAACACAGCACACACAGAGACAGACTCACATAGCATCACCAGAGCAACACAGCACACACAGAGACAGACTCACATAGCATCAGCAGAGCAAAGAGACACAGAGACAGACTCACACAGCATCACCAGAGCAACACAGCACACACAGAGACAGACTCACACAGCATCACCAGAGCAACACAGCACACACAGAGACAGACCACTTTGCTACTGCACCATGCACACAGAAGTCTAATATTCAGTGAAAGGAGCAGATTTACATGCAATCCTAAAATGAGACAATGATAAAACTAATAGTTTTCTCACCTTCATTGTGGGGGATATAATCATTGTTTCTCAGCAAAGATATAAAAAAAGTCTTAAGTTTCTCTTTTTTGATTTTGGCACAAAATTCTGATTCCATATGTCTGTCTATGGGGTTTGAAAAAGCCTCTTGTAATTGGAGTGGATTGACGTAAAGAAATGAAATTCATCGCATCCAGTGGAATATTTTCTGCTTGTTTATTGGCATTACCAGGCATCCTCCTCTGGGACCCAGGTTTACAGTTCCAACCTTTGCTGTCACTGAAATGTCAGCAGTTCCTGCTGAAGCTCTGTGATTGGTCAATCTCAGTGGTGAACACGACACGTCATGTGACAGGGTGCTATGCTTGCAAACACTGATCTTCCTGCTTAATTAACACTGCTGGAAAATCTGATTTTGACCACTTTCAAAGCTAAGTCTGACAAGGAAAAATTCCTGTGGGTGAAGCACTCATGATCACACCTCATTCACACCTAACTGAAGAGTGGCAAGATACTGGCATTTCACTTGCACTGGGAATGGGGCTTTGCTCATTGCCTGGTATATGAAGGGTGTGTTGCGCTTGCCCTTTCTGACCCTGTTTTGAATGGTGCAGATCTGTATGCTCTGTGCTTGTAGGCTGCGGACGTGGGGGACAGGGCACCCCTTACTGACACTGCCACAGCAGCTCAAAGGTGCAGGACAAGCTGACCAGTGCTGCTGTGAGCGGACCAACAAGGTGATACCGGTGAGTGAAACCTACCTGAGAGGTAGACAGAGTATCACGATTGATGATTTCTGCAGACTTGTCTGAGGTCTGTAAAATGAATTGGCCCCTGGCTATCCTAACTAGCAGCCTAGCTGCTAAACAGTATGTATTCACTTTGCCTGTAGGTAACAGCCTCTGGCTCTTGTGCTTTGGCTCAGCCAATTAGCCATCGGAAGGGGTGTGGCCCAGTTCCCTGAACAGTACTCCCCAGTGCTCAAGACAGCAGGCGCAGACTGATGTCTCTGTAGCCTGTTTCATTCACCACATGGACACAAAGGGAGGTTAAAGTGTGTGCGGTGTGTTCTGGGCCTGGGCAGGGTGTGACAGGGTGTTGGGGGTGGCCCCCAGGCCAGGCAGAGGATGAGTAATGGCTGTTTGTTCTCCCAACACACAGCACTGATAATGTGCTCTGTCTGAAAGAGCAGGCAGAGGGCTGGGGCTGCAGCACACAGCAGCTGTGTCCAGGGCTTCCGGAAAAACACAGAAGCCTTAACGAGTGCCCACTGACGAGACAGTAAGCAGCAGCTGCACTGACAAGCTGTGATTCAACCAACACTATCCAAGGTCCTGCAGCGCTCCTGTGAGCCGATCAGTGCTGTCCGGGGTCCTGCAGCGCTCCTGTGAGCCGATCAGTGCTGTCCGGGGTCCTGCAGCGCTCCTGTGAGCCGATCAGTGCTGTCCAAGGTCCTCCAGCGCTCCTGTGAGCCGATCAGTGCTGTTCGGGGTCCTCCAGCGCTCCTGTGAGCCGATCAGTGCTGTCCAAGGTCCTCCAGCGCTCCTGTGAGCCGATCAGTGCTGTCCAAGGTCCTCCAGCGCTCCTGTGAGCCGATCAGTGCTGTCCAAGGTCCTCCAGCGCTCCTGTGAGTCCATCAGTGCTGTCCGGGGTCCTGCAGCGCTCCTGTGAGCCGATCAGTGCTGTCCAAGGTCCTCCAGCGCTCCTGTGAGCCGATCAGTGCTGTCCAAGGTCCTCCAGCGCTCCTGTGAGTCCATCAGTGCTGTCCGGGGTCCTGCAGCGCTCCTGTGAGCCGATCAGTGCTGTCCAGGGTCCTGCAGCACTCCTGTGAGCCGATCAGTGCTGTCCAAGGTCCTGCAGCGCTCCTGTGAGTCCATCAGTGCTGTCCGGGGTCCTGCAGCGCTCCTGTGAGCCGATCAGTGCTGTCCAGGGTCCTGCAGCACTCCTGTGAGCCGATCAGTGCTGTCCAGGGTCCTGCCGCGCTCCTGTGAGCCGATCAGTACTGTCCAGGGTCCTCCAGCGCTCCTGTGAGCCGATCAGTGCTGTCCAAGGTCCTGCAACGCTCCTGTGAGTCCATCAGTGCTGTCCGGGGTCCTCCAGCGCTCCTGTGAGCCGATCAGTGCTGTCCAAGGTCCTCCAGCACTCCTGTGAGCCGATCAGTGCTGTCCAAGGTCCTGCCGCGCTCCTGTGAGCCGATCAGTGCTGTCCGGGGTCCTGCAGCGCTCCTGTGAGCCGATCAGTGCTGTCCAGGGTCCTCCAGCACTCCTGTGAGTCCATCAGTGCTGTCCAGGGTCCTGCAGCGCTCCTGTGAGCCGATCAGTGCTGTCCAGGGTCCTGCAGCGCTCCTGTGAGCCGATCAGTACTGTCCAGGGTCCTGCCGCGCTCCTGTGAGCCGATCAGTACTGTCCAGGGTCCTCCAGCGCTCCTGTGAGCCGATCAGTGCTGTCCGGGGTCCTCCAGCGCTCCTGTGAGCCGATCAGTGCTGTCCGGGGTCCTCCAGCGCTCCTGTGAGTCCATCAGTGCTGTCCAGGGTCCTGCAGCGCTCCTGTGAGCCGATCAGTGCTGTCCGGGGTCCTCCAGCGCTCCTGTGAGTCCATCAGTGCTGTCCGGGGTCCTCCAGCGCTCCTGTGAGCCGATCAGTGCTGTCCGGGGTCCTGCAGCGCTCCTGTGAGCCGATCAGTGCTGTCCGGGGTCCTCCAGCGCTCCTGTGAGCCGATCAGTGCTGTCCAGGGTCCTGCAGCGCTCCTGTGAGCCGATCAGTGCTGTCCGGGGTCCTCCAGCGCTCCTGTGAGTTGCACTTGTTCTGTCCGTGGTCCTGCAGCTCTGTCTTGCTCTGTCTGTGGTTGAGTCTGATTCCGCCATCGTTACGTAAACTCAGCTGTTGCTCCTATACTGACATCAAATGAAACAACTGAGATCACACTATATATTCAGAGTGGCAATACCAGAACATTAAATTAGACCACTGTGAGTGATTAACATTGTACCTGTGACAGAATGCTTCAGGCAATATGCTTTCTATCAGCATGTGGGCTTGAGTCTGTGCCTTTAAGAGTCCTCTAATAGTGCTGTCCTGAAGAGGTGCAGGAGAATCCATCATCAAGGTCTGTCAGTAAAAAAACAAATACGCTGCTCTTTCCCAGCTGTCCTCCCAGTACCTGACATTCTACTGCAGGACAGGGTATTTCTGGAGATCCTCTAACTTGTACAAATGTTGAAATGGCAAAATAATAACAACATTTGTCTTCTGTCAAGAGATATTGACATAACATTACTGGTACAAAATTGCTTTGTGTTGTGAAGTGTGTCTTGAAGACTGCAGCTTATGAGTCTTCAGCTGCTGTGACTAAAGCAGGTCTGAAGGTTGATGGGTGAAGTGAAAGTGGCAGACAGGAGGGATGGTCTGCAGAGAGAGCAGCACTCCAGGCTTCAGTAGAGCATCGCTGATTCTAATGCAATGACAGCACAAAACCACAGCTAATTTACCCCCCTCCTACCAGCTCCCCATAAGAGAGAATATTCTGGTCTGAACAACACTAATCTGTAATATCAGTCTCTAGCAAGAATTTTGCTATTATTTTCATCAATATAAACACACAAATATATCAATAAATACAGTTCTCTGATCCCAAGAAGGTAGTTCTTTGTGTTCACAACAATATAGAAATGGTAAAGCTGCTCCATAGGAGAGAGAGAGAAATTAACCTTAAAATAAGAATTAGTTCATGTTTTACCAGCACCCAAAGGTCAACATTCACCTCTTATTTAATAGGCATTTAGTGACCTTGTCACCCACGTTCTCTCCCCACTTCATACAGTTAGTGGAGGAAGGAATTAAGACTGCAGCCCTCAGTAATGGGAACTGTTTTTAATTTCCCCCTGACATTCAGATGCTGTGCCTCGCAGGCATTGGGTGGTGCGGGGTGCGGCTCCGGCGTTCCTCTCCGAGTGCTCACAGTGTTTTCTGTTAAACACTTCAATCAGAGCGCGAGAACAAAGCCGCTGTTAAACTAATCAAGTGGAGACAGGAGAGATGGAACTCCCGCGCGCTCAGAGCTTTCCCATTACCGCTCTCACTTCCCCATAACCCCATTAAAGGTGAACAAAATGCACCGGGGAATTTCGCGGAATCAATTGCCTGCAACACACTCCGGCAAAGCAATGGTCTCCGGCAAATAGACTGCGTTAGAATGATGGTGGAGTTTTACCACTATTCCCGGACTTCATTATCTCCATACTGCCTAATGATGACCTTAAATGTGACTACACTTTGGAATTACACTGTTTTCAGTTTAAACTGATTTAAAGTCTCACTGCTTTCAAAAGTGGCATGCTCCATTTTCCAGGCCTGGCATTGGTTGGAAGCATACATACTGTACAAGACTGGGGCCTAGATCTACCTGCAATGCACTTTGTGTGGGATATTGTGTTACATATTCAAAAAATGACAGACATGCTTACATGAGACACTCAAAGTTAATTCCTAAACACCATGTGGTTAGATTGAATCTAGGTCTCCATGTCTGCCTTTATTAAATTTGCTAACAATGTAAATGTTAAATATAATTTAATAACCCCGACCCAGTGCAGGTGGAAATATGCAATGCAGGTCCTGTAATGTGAGGAGGGTAACAGAGGTATCGCTTGCACTGATCCCTGGCTTTAAGGTCCTGTTGGGCTTCACTGTCTTCCACAGTCTCCACATGGAGAAGTTTGCCTGTTCCTGCTCGTTATCCTCAGAGGGCCGCAGTCACAGGCTTTAGGGAAGGAACTCTTTCTGATTAAATAAATGAATATGGACTTGCTGGGACATTGTGGAGCATGTAAGCTCTAAGCCTAATGGACACCCTAACCCCAACCTCAGCTCAAAATCCTTCCTGTACTGTATCTACACACTTTGTCTGATCATGTGTGTCTGCATAGCTGTTACACAACATCTGTTTGCAGTTTAACGATACCGATTTAATTACAGGTAGTGTAATCACGTGGGTAAATCACCTGCCTGAGTGTGACTGTAGGTAGGACAGCCTGAACAGGGAGAGTGGTGACATCAGCAAGGCCTGATTTCCACTCTTTGACAGAGGTTCTGACTCCAGCATGAGCTACAGGATGTTGGGATATATAGCCAAAAGTATTGATTATGAATCTGAAGAGGTTATATTGAAATTATACAACGCTTTAGTCAGACCTCCCTTGGAATATTGTGTGCAGTTCTGGGCACTGCACTATAAGAAAGATATTGAAGCTCTTGAAAATGTTCAAAGAAGGGCAAATAAATTAATTCCTGGCATGAAATGAAAGCCTCAAGTTACTTAACCTATTCAGACTTAGGGAGAGGAGACTTAGGGGTGATCTAGTTTTAGGGGAGTTTTTTAAATTTATAAAAGGACTGAATAAAGTTAACTATACTACATTTTTAGGGTGGGTTCAGTCTGTAGAACAAGGGGACATAAATGGAAACTAGTGAAGAGTAAGTTCCACACTTATATAAGGAAGTACTATTTTACACAAAGAGTTATCAATACATGGAATAGGTTGCCAGGTCATGTAGTTGGTGCAGAGACCCTTGCTGTGTTCAGGTCCAGACTTGATGCAGTCTTGGATTCTCTTTAATTGTAATGGCGAGCTTAGTTGGGCCGAATGGCCTGTTCTCGTCATAATATGCTCTTATGTTCTTATGTTCCCTCCCAGACTGTACTTAATGTTCACATAAAAACCGCCAGGGAAACGTAAACATGGACAGCCGTTGCTACAGGGGAATGCTGGACAGACACACGGGGTCAGGATCTGTCATTAGTGCACACCCCAACCTTTCCATCCCCATCTGAGGGATTTACTGCTCATTCAACAACAAAGAAACAGAGACTCACTCCTTCAAAACCAGGCACTGCGGTATTATTGTCCAATACACAAAGAGGTCAGGAAAGGCTATGCTGTTACACATTAATCTCCCACTTCCATCTTTATCACACACCAATATGAGGTCTTTTCTCCTTTTACCGCTGCTCTGAAGGCTACTGCTGTATAATAACTTGTTACCAGGCAACAGTTATAGATGTCAATAATGTAGAAAGGTCAAAGGGTGAGATAGCAGTCATTGTGCTTGAGGAAATCAATGTCCTTCCTTAGAGCAAACTGCTTTAGCACAAAGTTGTGTGGAAGTTGGCAAGATTTTAAAGCATGCATGGGAGTCTTAAATACCAGTAGAACACCTGTCACTCTTGATATACTGTAACAAAACCTGAAAAAAAAAAAACGAAATCAAACAACTGTAGGATTATGTTTTTGCTCAGATTAACTAAATGGGTTTATTTTTAACACTAACAGCATACAGAGAGCAGCACAGTGCCTTTCCCAAGTGATGTTTCCCAAGTATGTTTCAGAAACACAGTGATCACATGCAATGAGTGATTACGTATGTTTCAGAAACACAGCGATCACATGCAATGAGTGATTACGTATGTTTCAGAAACACAGCGATCACATGCAATGAGTGATTACGTATGTTTCAGAAACACAGTGATCACATGTAATGAGTGATTACGTATATTTCAGAAACACAGTGATCACATGCAATGAGTGATTACGTATGTTTCAGAAACAGTGATCACATGCAACGAGTGATTACGTATGTTTCAGAAACACAGTGATCACATGCAACGAGTGATTACGTATGTTTCAGAAACACAGTGATCACATGCAACGAGTGATTACGTATGTTTCAGAAACACAGTGATCACATGCAACGAGTGCTCTGTGCATCAGACCCTGGCTTTGATGGCACTGAGAGTACGCTTCCTCAGGGGTTTAACAGCACTCCTCAGGGGTTTAGCAGCACTCCTCAGCAGTTTAACAGCACTCCTCAGCAATTTAACAGCACTCCTCAGGGGTTTAACAGCACTCCTCAGGGGTTTAACAGCACTCCTCAGCAATTTAACAGCACTCCTCAGGGGTTTAACAGCACTCCTCAGGGGTTTAACAGCACTCCTCAGGGGTTTAGCAGCACTCCTCAGCAATTTAACAGCACTCCTCAGGGGTTTAACAGCACTCCTCAGGGGTTTAACAGCACTCCTCAGGGGTTTAACAGCACTCCTCAGGGGTTTAACAGCACTCCTCAGGGGTTTAGCAGCACTCCTCAGCGGTTTAACAGCACTCCTCGGGGGTTTAGCAGCACTCCTCAGGGGTTTAGCAGCACTCCTCAGGGGTTTAGCAGCACTCCTCAGCAGTTTAACAGCACTCCTCAGCGGTTTAAAAGGGCCCCAGCTAGAGTTCAGCTCCTTCATATTTCTGGGTTCTTTTGTTTACTGCTTTCTTGAGTTCAGACTGTAAATGTTTCTTTCGGACCGAAGTCTAGAGATTCCAATGGCCAGTCAACAGCTTTGATTTTGTCTTCACTCAGCATCTCTTTGTAGATATGGAGGTGCTTTAGACCTTTTCAGCAATGAATATAAAGCCCACAGGCAAGCCTACAAACTGTCCCCATTTCAGTCCGTTTAAACATGTTTTTATTAAAATGGAACATGGGTTAATGCTGAGAGCCCTTCATGTTAACAGCACAACAGAAGGTTTGCTGGGATGGAACCTTCAAATATACACATACATATCTGACATTTATTAAAACATAATCTGTAATGTAGTGTCCTGGAAAGAGGTTAATTATACAGCATGGGCTAACGCATTTCAGATGTACAGTAATTAATTGAGATGCTTGATAAACATGCTCCCAAACCAAGATATTCCTTCATCACATTGCTGGATTGAATCGTTATGTTAGCAATCAGAAGGCATCTGTTCACTTTAATAGAGCTGGTGACTCTGACCCAGACAAACTCTCATTTCTGTTTCATATAAATATCTCTACATGTGGCTATGCTTGAGCGATAATAGTCATCACTCATCGTATTTCCATACGCACATGCTTCTGTGCTTTCATCGCTATTTGTTAATTGTCATTGCGGAAATGAAATTGAAGAAGAGGAGAAAGTTTTACAGGAGATCAATCTAATGAATGCAGAGGCGCTGACAGGACATACAGACTCTTTCAAAGGCTGCTTTGACTCTCCTACTGTCAGTCTCTGCTGCAGGAAGTTAATGATCCTGGCAACAAGATGAATGGCTGCAGACAGCGAGTTTAGCAGGCCTGACAGGTGAGCAGGATCGCTCCTGACACCTGCAGACGCAGGAAGGAAGAGTAACACTCAGCCGCCCGCTGCCGCTACCGGCTCCGCTGCACTTGGCCTGAGAGGCATCATCACCTCCGCCCGGATCATTTCACCGTGGGAGGCCAGGGGACCCGTCCTCTCCAGCCTTTAAAACCATCAGAAAAGCTGCAATAGCCTCCGTTACATGTGTTCGGATTTTGAGGATGAATCGTATGGAGGGAGCTGAGGAGGGAAAGCCTTGAACAGAGAAGCTGTGACTGACGGCTGTGCATTATGTACCAATGATGCGAAACGCAGCCGATCTCATCAAGGCAAACATCCAATCAGAGTGACCAGCTGGTCAGACTACAGAACACTTCAGAACAGAGCAGGCCATGAAACAAGCCATTTCGCTTTTTGCATATGGTAAGGACTACATTTATTTTAAGAACAAGACTACAATTTACACATGAATAGGTATAAAATTTGACTATCATTTCAATGACAACAAATGCAACTGATTCAATGTACACAGGCACATTTGCTGCCACTGACTGAACAGTCACTGAAAATAAGGAAAGTTCTGTAAACATACTGAAAAATGTAATACTTCTTTCCAGTTCCTTACTCAAAGATAAAGCACTCTAGTTTTCAGTTTGAATGTTCCCTAAGCACCACATAGCACCATCTGTACTATAGATTCAAAAACAGACATTAACAATGACAGAAGCAGACCTTATGATGTCTATACGAATCCATCTAAACTTACATCACCAGAAGGGGACAGACAACAGTGCATGTGTGGTGGCATGTTGCCGGGTTAAACGTACCCTGGGCTGATACGATGCCACAGTCACGGCAAGCACAGAGGTGTGAGTTTGAGTGGGTTCCTTCCCGGTGCTGCAGAGTGCTGGTCTGCAGCAGGGCCTGCAGGGTTACAGCTGATATATGAGGACTGGCAGCTCACATTAAGCACGCAATGCTTCAGTGAGCCCTGCTGTGATCTATCGCCCGGCCTTCCCATATCACTGATGAGACCCTGATGTCTGAGGGTCACACAGTAATTGATACAGGTGTAATGTCTGGTATTTATTACTGCCACAACTTTGCCAGTCATAATTCTTCCTGAAAGGGGACGAGATTTTACACCATATTTGGCATGTAACAGTGAAGATGAAAAGCTGCTCAGGCCGGTGGAGCTGGTACACACGTCCTTTCAGAGAGAAGCAGAGGTGGGAGCAGTGACACTACTCCCTGCTGCTCTGATTAGCTGCCATCGCTACCGCTATTTGGGAATAATCAGCACATGATGGGTATTGTCAGAAACGGACGAATCGGGTGAGACACATTCATGTGGAAGACGGCAGAGGTCAGGGGTTTGCGCGACAGAGCTGGAGCCGGCCTGATTGTGTGGTGTTACAGAGCGTGGTGCAGAAAGGGGGATATTAGTACAGCTCGTTCCCCGATGCCCGGGTCAGCCCTTACTGAGAGAAATCAGTCCTCATCTTCACTCTGATCCCAGGTCAGCCACTGGCCTCTAATGCCACTCAGGAACCTGCTGACCAATTACAGGCCACCCTGGTTTCAGTACAGAAATCTCTTTCAGGAGAAATTCTCTTTCAGTTCCAGCACATCCAAAATACCCTCAGCACACATGGGAAAAACCCCAAACAAACCACAGGCGATTTGAAACAGGTGTAGTTTAAATTCAACAGCAAGACATATTGGTATTGACACTGGGTGCTAATATACTGGGTCATGACTGTTTCACATCTTCCTTTAGTTATCACTGAAAATAATAATAAAGACATTGAACATTTGGTCAGCAAAGAGAAAGAAAACATACTTGTTTAAATTTGTTACTCAAAGTAAACTGTGTCTCGACTGTACAGAAGTGTAGACAGGGACAGGATTAACAGACCCCTTGTGTGCTCACCCTGAGATGCATAACTCCTGCGCATCATTAGAGAAGCACCCACATTAAAAGTAACAAATGAAAATCTCTAATCTACGGATAAATTTTCCCCCCCACAGCTCCGGTTCAGACGCCACAGTCATTGATATGCAGCTCAGTGCAGGCAGCTGCATGGCATTAACACTCAGGTCTCAGTATTGGCGATACACCAGTGGAGCAAGCAGGAGGAGGGAGATTTTTTCCCTCTGCCTGGGTCACGCGTTGCCATTTGCCAGCAGGTAGAACATATGGGTTCTTCACCGTTCAAAAAACATTTATGCCCCTAGGTGTGTTTGTTTGTGATACTGGTCTAATGCATGACACACTAGAATAATGAGAGAACCCTTCTCAGGTTTATCAGGGGAAAATGGATGGGCTTGTCAAACTCCAGCCTAACAGAAATCTGAGAGAAAGAGTTTTACTTTAAAGTACAGAGTGACAGAAAGGAGCTTTCTGCTATTCTGTGTACAGTGTAAGGATTGGTGCAGAACCTTACACTTGTGAGACATACTGTACAAACATTATTACAGTCACAATCAATGAGAATATAGGCTCAGTAAAAAATATTTATTTAAAATATTCCTATTTTGTTTTCACTGACTATATTGCACATTTTGGTTAGATGTATATGCATATTTTTCTTAGCAGACATTTTTATCCAGGTGAGTAACCAGGCACTGCCCACCTTTCACACAGGTACCGCCCACCTCCCCCCACTGGCACCGCCCACCTTTCACACAGGCACCGCCCACATTTCACACAGATACCGCCCATCTCTCGCACAGGCACCACCCATCTCTTACACAGGCACCGCCCACCTCTCCCACAGGCACCGCCCGCCTCTCATACAGGTACCGCCCCTCCTAGCACTTGAAACTTTTGTGTTTTAAGCCTGGCTCCTCAAAAATAATGGTCACCTGTTCCCACTCAACATTTGTATTTTTTTCCTGGAAGCTGAAACGTGAATCATTGTTTCTGTTTTCTGTCTTCTAAAAGAATCCAGTTTTAGCTGAAATTCCAGCTGAGTCAGAGCCAATTTTCTTAATGCCGAGAATAAAGTGAAGTCTTGTTCACACACCAGCTTCAAAAGTCTCCCGAAGGAAACGATTGGTTTCCAATGGAAGCTTTGCAGTCAAGCACGCAGCGCCTGTCAGCTTTGAAGCTCGACTTCGCTTTGTTTTAGTGCAGAATACCCATGGGCTCACCGCTCAGCCAGCGAATCCCAGAGCTGCAGCAGCCACGGGACGGGCTGATCCAGCCAATCAGGGATGTCTACAGCACCCTACCCTCCCTCCGAAATAACCGCACCCTGAACGAGCACAGCACATGCTTTACGAATGTGGGGGTGCAATCTTTGGGGGTGTGAGCTGTTGTTTGACCAGAGTCATTGATTTTAAGCTTTCCAAAGTGCGCCTGACTCTAGCATTACACCTGCGAGGCTGATTCATAAAACCAAGCAGAGGTGCTTTTGCTTTTTACAAAAACAATATACAAACTGCGTAAAAAACCTGAACAATGCTGATGAATATACAATGTGAACTTAACTACGGAGATAGCCAAGGGCCATAGTTAACTAGACAACAAGCTAGTTTCTTTAGCTAGTTACAGTACGTGGTAAATTTCTCGTTATGATGCAAGGAGATATTAACAGAAAGGAGGCATGGAGAATAGGGAGGGTAACACAGTGACGAGACAGGAGGCGGGGCTAGTGCTGTTTCCGTAACAAATGAACAAATGAATGAACATTATACACATGCATATATATATATATATATATATATATATATATATATATATATATATATATATATATATAACTTCATATGAAGAGAAACTATATCCATACTGTCACGTTTCTGTGCTGGCTCTGCTCCTCACTCCCTTCCTGAATGTGAGAGCGGCTTTCTCTGTAACTGAACAATAAACTTGGCAATCACAGAATCCTGTCTGCTAATTGCTGCTCGCGAATGTCAGCATGGATGACAGATTAAGCTGTGACAGAAACATCCGTGGGCTAATGACACGGAAGCTTCCAGGACACACCAGGAGCCCTTGAGTCAGGAAGAGTGGATTTAATGTACAGTGTGTGTTTAGGGTGGGGGTTAGGGTTAACGCACGGTGTGTGTATTCTTTGCATCTGCAATGTCCTGCGCATATCCTCTTTTAATATAATGTCAGGAGGGACTTCAGTAAAGGCCAAGATGAAAGGTCACAGAGGAACCTTACAGTTATAACTTCATGTGGCCTTGGACATGACATCTTCATTTACAAATCACTGTTAATATTGTGAAGGGGACATTGGGAATGGAATATTGCATTTTAGAATGCAGCTACTATGAGGAAAAAGTTGATTATGTATTCAAACTGCAAAGTTTAATGCTACAGTATTATTATGAACCTGTTAATGATCTGTGCTCAGCCTACAGTTGAATGCAGGCACTGTAACTATACAAATCCAAATCTGTAGGTGTGTGTGTGTTCACTGCAAGTGTGTGTGTTTTCACTGAAGGTGTGTGCGAGTGTGTTCACTGAAGGTGTGTGTTGATTGGGAAACACTTGTGCTCACCTGGGTGGAAAATGCAGGCAAACATGTTCCCCTGGGACGTGTCCTTTAGAGGGTGGCCCTGGAGCTCCTCACAGCTGCAGGAGTACAGTGACTGACAGACAGGCCTGAGCTCCTCACAGTTGCAGGTCAGTGCAGTGCAGTGTCTGACAGACAGGACTGAGCTCCTCACAGCTGCAGGTCAGTGCAGTGTCTGACAGACAGGCCTGAGCTCCTCACAGTTGCAGGTCAGTGCAGTGCAGTGTCTGACAGACAGGACTGAGCTCCTCACAGCTGCAGGTCAGTGCAGTGTCTGACAGACAGGCCTGAGCTCCTCACAGCTGCAGGAGTACAGTGACTGACAGACAGGCCTGAGCTCCTCACAGTTGCAGGTCAGTGCAGTGCAGTGTCTGACAGACAGGCCTGAGCTCCTCACAGCTGCAGGAGTGCAGTGTCTGACAGACAGGACTGAGCTCCTCACAGCTGCAGGAGTGCAGTGTCTGACAGACAGGACTGAGCTCCTCACAGCTGCAGGTCAGTGCAGTGTCTGACAGACAGACCTGAGCTCCTCACAGCTGCAGGTCAGTGCAGTGCAGTGTCTGACAGACAGGCCTGAGATCCTCACAGCTGCAGGAGTGCAGTGTCTGACAGACAGGCCTGAGCTCCTCACAGCTGCAGGTCAGTGCAGTGCAGTGACTGACAGACAGGCCTGAGCTCCTCACAGCTGCAGGAGTGCAGTGTCTGACAGACAGGACTGAGCTCCTCACAGCTGCAGGAGTGCAGTGCAGTGTCTGACTGACAGACAGGCCTGAGCTCCTCACAGCTGCAGGTCAGTGCAGTGCAGTGTCTGACAGACAGGACTGAGCTCCTCACAGCTGCAGGAGTGCAGTGTCTGACAGACAGGCCTGAGCTCCTCACAGCTGCAGGAGTGCAGTGTCTGACAGACAGGACTGAGCTCCTCACAGCTGCAGGTCAGTGCAGTGTCTGACTGACAGACAGGCCTGAGCTCCTCACAGCTGCAGGTCAGTGCAGTGCAGTGTCTGACAGACAGGCCTGAGCTCCTCACAGCTGCAGGTCAGTGCAGTGTCTGACTGACAGACAGGCCTGAGCTCCTCACAGCTGCAGGTCAGTGCAGTGCAGTGTCTGACAGACAGGACTGAGCTCCTCACAGCTGCAGGTCAGTGCAGTGTCTGACTGACAGACAGGCCTGAGCTCCTCACAGCTGCAGGTCAGTGCAGTGCAGTGTCTGACAGACAGGACTGAGCTCCTCACAGCTGCAGGTCAGTGCAGTGTCTGACTGACAGACAGACAGGCCTGAGCTCCTCACAGCTGCAGGAGTGCAGTGTCTGACAGACAGGACTGAGCTCCTCACAGCTGCAGGTCAGTGCAGTGCAGTGACTGACAGACAGGCCTGAGCTCCTCACAGCTGCAGCGTGGTTGGCTGGAGGCGGACAGCATCACGCTGGGGGTTGGGAGAGTGAGGGAGAGGAATGGCAGCTGTGCCTTGAACAGACCCTCCGTACATCAGCATGGCTGCCTGTGAAGGCACTCCGCTCAACCGTTCGTTTCCGCCACTGAGATAATTTTTCTAATTAACCTTAAGAGCATCACTTGATGTCCTGTCAGTGTGATAAAGGCCTGAGAGGAACTCAGCATCTCTCCCCCGGGATGTTTACAAAACAGCAGCACCCTCCTCTCTGCTACGGCTCTGAGACCGGACACAGCCATCGTCCCACAGACTGACTCTCTGCTGCAGTGTCTACCGAACCTCTGATTGCATTCTAGAAGTACTGTTTAGATGCATCTTATTGGCTAGACTGTAAAGAGAAGCACCAGTGCATTCAGACCAGGCTCTTCACTCAGGGAAAGAGCGGGAGGTTACTCAGCAAACAGAGACAGCTGCCAGGGAACAGGGCATCTGGCAGCAGCAGAATGGAGTCCAGCACAGCTTCTCCCAGTGGGGTTCCTTAGAGTCCCGACAGAGTCAGCTTACATCACCAAACATCCATCTCCCAACCAGTGGGCGTGGCCAAATCACCAAACATCAGTCCCCCCGCTGAAGGGTGTGGCCTTCAGCACCCAGCTAACCACCCTACACACTGTGTACACAATGAAGGTGAAATGGCCCTCTCTATCCCAACACTCTAATTTCATTTCCTTCCTTTTTAACCTGGGAATTTCAGTGAGCTCAGTGTTAACTCACATTCTCAATTTAGCACCTCACTAGAGAGAGAGACAGGGAGGGAAGAGAAAAAAAGAGAGAGAGAAAGAGAGAGGGGGGGAGGGGAAGAGAGAGAGAGAGAGAGGGAGGGAGAGGGAGAGGGAGGGAGGGGGAGAGAGAGAGAGAGAGAGAGAGAGAGAGAGAGAGAGAGACTAAACCACTAAACCAAACATTAGAAATTCATAGCTTTGGCCCCACTTTAGCAGATGCAATCCTGCAGGAGGGTCAGAACATGAGGCTAGGACAGGTCTTAGACTGTAAATAGGCTCAACACATTTAATGTCTGGTATTTAAGTGCATATTTACCAATAAATGCTGCCCTCTGGGTAAAAATCTCTCTGTAGAAAAAATGAAAAAGGATATTCCGAGGTGCTTCTGCGGGCCTGAGAGGCTCCTGCCTCAGATTGAAAATGTGCTCCTGCGCAGCCATCTGGCCTGGGGAGAGCCGCCTGCGATCAGAGAGGATGCCAGCTCAATGCCACTTCCTGGAACGGGCTGTTGCTTTCTAAATGGCTTTGGGCTCTGTGTCCTCTGTGTATTTGTGAAATAGCATTAGCTACTTTTCCCCTCCGTAAACTTTGAAGAATAATCTTGACTTGGAGCAGGGTGCTGTGATAAGGCATCATACAGTAAGTGGGTCAAGGACACCGAGGAAGTAATTTGACAGTAATTACGACATTCAGCAACGGCACAATTCAAGCAGAGTCAACCACCGGCTCGCAGATAAACATCCAGCGCAGGATTTGAAAACCCATTGTTTCACATTTCTCGTGAGGGAATCAATTTTCCTGCAGCTTCACAGCCTTTGTAAATGCGAGTGTGTAATTAAGCTTAACGCCTTATCATCAAACCATGTGGGGAAAGCGAAAAAAAATCTCACTAATGCCAGCACTTCCATCCAAATACAGTAAGCATTGTTTACAAAGATTAACACGGATATGTGTAATGTATCTATGAAGACTCGGTCCACGTATATGTAACACTAATGAGGCTCTGTTTCTGTCTCACGCATTACCGGAGATTGCACCACTATAACAAAAGCCCAGTGTAATTTGTCTGATAGAATGATTCTGAACAGGCACATGACATCTGTAATGTTTAACACGATTACGGTTCTTCTTCATTGGAGTTTAAAATGAGTTTTTCCAAACAAACCTGCGCTTTTGCCGTTTTGTATGTCTGCAAACACAAATGAAACCTGCTGACCCCAGCGTGTGATGTGGGTTATGCTGCAGCGTGGAAACCTGCTGACCCCGGTGTGTGATGTGGGTTATTCTGCAGCATGGACAGTGACTGGGGATAATACACCAATCTTGCACTTATTTCTGATGGCTTACGGAGGTGGTGCTGCTGCAGGTGCTGTTAGCGGGAGGCTAAAGCCCCACTGCACCCAGGGATGGAGGCGCTAATCCCCGCGTCACAGCGAGGTCACCTTCCTGCCCCCGGAGTACGGCGCATTTCCCTGGCCGTTCCTTCGTTACAGCGATCTCACCGTCACACGCCATTAAAAACTCCCCCCATGCAGAATGGAAATCCCGCGCTGCCAGGACAGGGCCAATGATGATGTTTCTGAGTCCTGTCTGTGGAAATGCCACTGGCATCCTCCGCTGCTTCAGGACCTGCAGATTATCCATCTTTCTGGAGTCAGAGCTGCTCAGGGCTTCAGCTTTTCAGCTGGATGAAAAAAACAGCAGAGCTAGCAGGCCGGCTGCTTATCTCTCTTGGCTGTATAGGGCAGTTTGAGACTCATAGCCATAGAACAAACATTAACAGGTGGGTGAAACGCACAGTACAGATTTCAAAAATCAACAAATTTCTCAAACACACCTCTGTAATATATGACATCTATATTCTTACAGGCCACGCTGGTTTCTAGTGGTAGACAGGAGGCTGTTGTGCACATAAGCATAAAAATGTGCCGGTTTTAGTGAGGGAAAGATGAATACCATAATACAAGATCATATCGGGGGGCTCAGGGGGGCTAGTGTAAACCTTATTCTGTAATTGGTCTGGGGGCTTTTAAGATGCAGCTGAGAGCTCATCAGAGTTAAAGTTACGACTCGTTTTGGGAGAGCTGATCCAGGGCCAGCTGGCAAAAGGAGGAGCACGTCAGCACCTTAGGAGGTGACCCTTTCCTTTTCTGTTGAAGGATTTTCATGTGAAAATTAAATATGTGTAAGTTTCTGTATAGTAGCTGTTGAGTGGAAAAATGCCATCAGGGGGCCCCCTGGTGGCCGCAGGGCTGCGTGCGGCTGCACTTTGTCCAGGAGGTGGCCCTGTGTGTAGCTGGGGTCTGTTTCTGAGGCAACAGCATTTTCAGACTGAAGCAAAAGATGAGCCCCCACATTAGGTCATGCATCACAGTAACTCCCTGCGTCTGTCAGGCTAAACTGATAGCAGGAAAAGTGAACATTCCCTGATTTTCATAAATAGCATTTTATTCAGGGATATGTTAGTATATGGCACACATTGTTCATTGCTATTTAAATTACATGTGGTTCAGCTTCCTATTACCATTCTCTTGACTTCATATGCAATGGGATCTTCTAAAATCAGAATTTAGTCTTTAAATAATTAGGTTTTAGATTTTAACGCGCAACATTAAAGGCATTAGTTCCTGGTTTTTATATTTTAGGCAAGATTCCTTGTGATGCTGAAAGGTGCTCTGGGTAAGAACTGAGAGCTGCAATGGCTCTGCTCACTTAGGCAGACAGACGGACAGACAGACAGGGAGGCAGACAGACAGGAGCTTAACTGTTTCTCGGGTACAGTGTTTCCTCTGGTGTTTGGCAGAGTTGGGGTCAATTCCATTTAAATTCAGTCAATTCAAGAACTAGACTGCAATTAAATTCATTAATTGAAAAATATTCCGAGAAAATGATGGATAATTTTCAATTCATTCCCTGAATTGACTGAACTGAAATGTAACTGCCCTCAGCTCTGGGGTTTGTCTGGGTTTGCTTTGCACCAGCTGATGTGAGCAGGTAAGTCCAGCTAAACACTTTTCTCTTCTCTGCTGATATTTTCTAGTCTAAAATTACAAGTAATTCCAAGTAGTCTGAGACGAAATCACATATGTGCAGTAACTTTGACATGAGTTTGAATGTCACTGGAGCTCAAAATTTTGCATCATGAATTAGTAAAGCCTGAACTGAATTGCTTAAAGTTCTTGCACATGCATTGCTGCTAATGGACCTGTTGCCAGGATCAAAGAAGTGAGTCAAAGTGATGTCAGAGTGATGTCAGAGTGATGTCAGAGTGATGTCAGGGCGTGTACAGCCTCTGCTCAGGGTCTCTGCGTAAACCAGACCTCAGGAGGGAAGGGGTGTGAGCAGGTAGGTGTATGAACAGGAAGGTGTGTGAGTGGGAAGGTGTGTGAGTGTGTGTGAGTGGTAGGAGCAGGACAGATGTGAGGTGATCATCAGCGGTGCTCTGTGCAGTTTGACTGACCTGGACTCAGCATGCAGCTCTCACTGCCCCACAGTCCAGCCCCGGCCGCTTTAATGACAGTGCTCATATTTCACATATTAGCCATTTTTCAATAAACGGGAATTCAGTTAGACCCCTCCCAGTGTTCAAACAGAAATCCCTGCCCCATACTGCCCATATGAAACTAATAAACTGACTGTGTTACATTTAATATTTTCTTATTTTGATCTGGCAAATGCACACATAAATGCATCAATTATATACCTGCAATATTGCATGTGCTCATTTTTGTAGGGTATTATATTGATAACTACTGAGACTTCTCATTTGATTAACCAGTAAATTAAATACAGAGCTTAACACTGAAGGCAGACATTTACAATTTTGTCAAATGCACGACTGTCCATACGAATACAGTGTGGTAGTTGCCTATTTAACTGAACAATATTAGATAAACCTGGAAGGAGCAAGGTCAATATTAATTTGTGTTAATTAAAATATGTATTTTAAGGACAGGAAGGACATGTTCACTTGCCTTTTGGACACACCATTTTGAAAGGAGGACAGTGTTTCAATAGGAAATGTATTACATCTGCCCACAGAATAGTTGAGAAACACGGGGAGAACCACTGCCGGATATTAATCATGCAGCAAGCTGAGACTAATTTTGTTTCACATGAAAATTATCCAAATCCACCGGAAGAGCGTGGTAATTTGTAAATATAACCACATCGACAGCATATTTCCATCATATACACGATGTCGAGACATGGGCAGACATATTTCAAATGTAGTCAGGCCTGGTAGGTTCCAAGGTAATACTGCAAAGAGCTGTCCTTTCGCTGATGAGCTACAGCATGTCACCGTAGAAAAAGCCCTCCGTAGATATTGTACTTTATCGAACCACAGCGTGTCAGCATTTTTGGGAAACTTGTAAAAAATAATAGTGTCATCCTTTATGAGGCAGTGTGGGTGTGACAGCGAGCCGAAAGACCTCATCGCTCAGCTTTTCATTGGGGGTGAAGACGGAATATTCTCCCGGTGATAAATAAGGTCTCTCTCAGTGCGGGCCGGACTAAAGCACACAATGGCGCCACGTCCCGACTGATCGAGATCAATTCACCTTGAAGAATTAAATCTCCGACTGGTTACTCTAATGGTTTTTAGCCAGCTCTCATCAATACAGACATTGATCTGGAACTTCAGTTCACGTCGGCGAGAGCCAAACGGAATGAGAAGGGGGGAACTGATAAAAAAAAAGAAAAGAAAAAATCTGTTTCGGAAGAAAAAAGGTAACTTACAGTGAGGAGTTTCTTTCACGCAAAACAGCACAGGGAAAAAGGGCTGAATTATTCGAGGAGGACCCTGAGGAGAGTAGTGCTTCTTATGCATTCTAACTATGTCACCTCCGGGATCGGGAATTCATACGAGTTTAATTTCACAAAGCAGAGATGGCAGCTTACAACGTGTCACTTTACCGCTTAACAGCAATGAATCTTCTGCACATTTGCCACTAACACGCCCCCCCTGCAGCTCGACTGCGCGCAGGATCCAGCCGGAGGTCGTAGATGCATTTTAACAACTGACATGTGGTAACTGCGAGCCGATTGCATTCCGTATGTTTATAATAATAATAATAATAATAATAATAATAATAATAATAATTTCTTCCAAATTCGTTAGCACATGCTATAAATTATGCAGCTACCCCACAGCAACCCCAGTGCTGTATGCCTGGGCGCAAGGCGATCACCAGACCTTTAAAAAAATTAGAGCTGGGATGAAAACCAAAAAATGGGTTTATGTCTTTGGGGGCTTTATTTTAAGGACATTGTATTCTGATGAAAGCTACAAATTTTCACCAAAATTAAGCATAGATGTCATTTTACTAATGATAACTTGATGAGTTTTAAAATGTGTCTTTTACTGACAAAATCTACAGCTTCTGCTTGTAGCATAACAGTATAAGCCTTAATGGTCATGTTGCTGTCTTGGTCTCTCGGGAGAGTTGTAAATATGCGTTATAGATCCACAGCAGGGGCGTTTGACGGTTTAAAGGCGTACTTCATTAGACTGAATTTCGACAGTAATGTAACGAAGACTAAATGAGAGGATAGCCAGGGGAACGTGTCTCGATGTTATTAAGGCAAAGGCCTTCTCCAGAGACCCTGGCCTTTAAATAGTGCATTAAGATTGAAACTCATTTCCTGTGCACAACTGAGCACTTCCCCAGGAGAGAGAACCACTTTAAGATCAGCAGAGTGGATATGATCTTGAAATGGCTTTTAATAAAACAAAGCACAGAATCCAATTATGAGATTAGGAGTAACTAGGAACAGGAGTAACTAGAAGGTTCTGGGTTCAACTTATGGTTTGGACAATCATCTTAATCTTTGATTTAGGGTCTGACTTAAACAATCAAATGTGTTGAAAGGTTGTCAGAATGGTAAAGTAATTGTTCATTAGCTGTTGCTGTAGCTTGCTGCATATTTGCAAGGATAAAAGACCATGCTCCACACCATGCCCCTGCTGCCACAGTAAATATGGCAGAGCATTACCCCCATTAAGCCACAGTGTAAGATGTGCTAAATGCTAAATAAGTAAGCAATGTAATTCTGTACACATAGAGATCCACACAGTTACTGCACATAACTGTCACCCCTCTGAATGTTCAAATCAAACCAGCAGAAACCAGTCATGTTCCATCTATTTATTCACATTATTCTAAAAAAATCTGTATAGCATGAGACTTATGGTAAAGGAATGAAAGCACACATTATAATCATATAATCTGAATTTAAAACACTACATACAGTAGCCACTAAAATGTATTAACAGTGCTTTTGCTGTTGATATCTGTATTTGTATGATGGATAGCACAGCTGACCTGGCCTGCAACTCTCCCTGTAGCATTTAGTGTATTTGCAAAATGGGTGAAAATGATGTTGCTGAAAAGAAAGCAGAGCTGCTCTCCTGGGGAAGGAGACTCCTGCCGCTGTGGCCATCCTGCCACACGGCTGTAACTGCAGGAGACCCAGGCCTCTGCTCGCTGGGGTGACTGAGTGTAACGAGGAAGGATCCTGCCGCTGTGGCCACCCTGCCACACGGCTGTAACTGCAGGAGACCCAGGCCTCTGCTCGCTGGGGTGACTGAGTGTAACGAGGAAGGATCCTGCCGCTGTGGCCACCCTGCCACACGGCTGTAACTGCAGGAGACCCAGGCCTCTGCTCGCTGGGGTGACTGAGTGTAACGAGGAAGGATCCTGCCGCTGTGGTCATCCTGCCACACGGCTGTAACTGCAGGAGACCCAGGCCTCTGCTAGCTGGGGTGACTGAGTGTAACGAGGAAGGATCCTGCCGCTGTGGCCATCCTGCCACACGGCTGTAACTGCAGGAGACCCAGGCCTCTGCTCGCTGGGGTGACTGAGTGTAACGAGGAAGGATCCTGCCGTTGAGACCGGTAGGCCAAGGTGGCGTAGCGATGTGCTTTAATTTCAGCTGGTCAGCCACAGGACACTTTCTCTGTTTCATGCAGTTTGTAAATTTGCTGTAAAATAGCAACTCGCTATATCCTTTAGGTGCAGGGAAAATGGTGTCATTAAATTCTAGAGAAAAGAGAATATGTTATTCTAGCTAAAATATTTTCAGGCTAAGAATCATTTTTATGTTTCTCATGTAGAGACGAGGCTCGTGAGAATAGCTGAAACAGGCACACTCCTGCAGGAATATGCTGCAATAAACAATCACTCTAAATAGTCGAGTTTCCTGTTACGCCACATGAATGGGAAAATCAAGCTGCTGGACCTAATAACCGCAGAAACAGCAAACAAAGACCATAATGCAAATTAGTGTTTTCAGATCAGATGCTTTTTTGTGAATCCATCGACTGAGTGTGCCTGGCATGTGCCAGAGCAAAGACAAGGAGTGACTAATGGCGGTGGCCTCGGCCTGGTGCTTCAGCTCTCAGCCCACCCTGCGCTGCCCGCAGAAACGCGGAGTGTGTGATTACAGGTCAGGGAGGTGAGTGAGGAATGAGTTCTCTGCCTGTGTCAGGGCTCTGGCTCCATTAAGTTTGCATATTGTCTAACGTTTGGGTCTAATGTGCCCAGGCAGGGCCGGAGAACAGGTCCCTGCATCACCACGCCAAGCTGTGTGAGAATATTCGTCATGCAGCCAACCAAATGCATACGGTCATAACATAATCAATAAAGATATAAAAATCACCAACATTTGACTGAGATTCAGAATGAGAATAGAATTGGGCTCCAGGTTTGGCCTGTGTAGCACCGTGCCAGTGTTAGTGATATAAAACATCCTCCCCATTACAGCCACTGAAATGTGCTGGTCTGCGTTCAGCTCTGGGATAACACAAATGTTATACTGAAAAGGTATGTTTTCAAGAAAGCCAAAACAACATGATAGGACTTCTACAGGTGCTTCTGGTATACATAAAGAGGATCACTGGGTGCATTGCAGTGTTTTGCAGTGGATATCACCACTGCTACAGAGCTCTCACTCACTCACACACAGCCAGACCTGCCACGCAAAGATAGCTGAGGCTCCACCTGGATCTGACCACCTCCAGCTCTGGGGCCTCAGGTCAGTTTTCACTGCTCATCTAAACACTACAATGCTGCTGTGTCAGCGTGGTTTGCGAGTGCATCCCTCCTTCAATGTTCTCCCCGAAATGCCTGGACTCTTCCTCGGAGCAATTCTGTGTTGCCAGGAAATTCTGAAAGATGAGTTATTCAGAGCACAGTGGTGCATGCTGATACATCTACAAGAGTGAACCCAGGAAAGGGATTCTCAAGATATGAAAGCCACTGTGATCATATTGTGATGGCCTGTCAGATATAAGAACGATGAGAATGAGACTTTGCTTTAAATCTACAGTCACACACAGCTTACACACCAGATAAGCTGGTGTCATAAATTTTCATGCCACATCAATTAAATATCATTGTTATTCTCAAAGACACAATATGTAGACCAACTGATAGAGAGTGTAACAAATGTCTGCCTTTGTTTGTTGTGCACATTTACATATACTGTATAACCAGTATGCAACCCGACCACCTTCACAATATGAGTGATATAAGCTTAACTGAATGAGGTCACACATCCATGTTACCACACTGCAGGCAGGGTGATTTCCTGTTATATCTGAGTGATGCTATAATGATGTCAGCAAACCCACAGCACAGGGACATGCAGACCAGCGCAGGGACACGCAGACCAGCGCAGAGACACGCAGACCAGCGTAGAGACACGCAGACCAGCGCAGGGACACGCAGACCAGCGCAGGGACACGCAGACCAGCGTAGAGACACGCAGACCAGCGCAGGGACACGCAGACCAGCGCAGGGACACGCAGACCAGCGTAGAGACACGCAGACCAGCGCAGAGACACGCAGACCAGCGCAGGGACACGCAGACCAGCGCAGAGACACGCAGACCAGCGTAGAGACACGCAGACCAGCGCAGAGACACGCAGACCAGCGCAGAGACACGCAGACCAGCGTAGGGACACGCAGACCAGCGCAGAGACACGCAGACCAGCGTAGAGACACGCAGACCAGCGTAGGGACACGCAGACCAGCGTAGAGACACGCAGACCAGCGCAGGGACACGCAGACCAGCGCAGAGACACGCAGACCAGCGTAGAGACACGCAGACCAGTGCAGGGATATGCAGACCAGCGCAGGGACACGCAGACCGGGGGACTTCAGCGCCCAGCTGTTACAGCTGTCTGCATCCTCTCATTTGTTGTGGTTTTTCAGTTTATGTTCATTAATTTGACAGACACACCTCCAGAGCAACTTACAAAGCAAGACAAGTGCATATAGTCAGGGGCATGAATGGCAGTGTAGAATACAGCATATGAATGTGAGTATCAATGCATCACACTATGCGAAGGACCAAGGAAAAGACCACACTCAACTGCTCAATACTGCTGAATTCCACACAGAAAAGCAATACTTTTAATAAAGCTGGGGCTTTTAGCATAGTGGGTACTCTGAATGTCCCCTTCCATTTGTCAGTGGCCACAGCTGTGATGTATTCCTGTATTGTGAGTCTGAGTTGTAGTTTTCTCATTCCTTATGAGGAGGCCATGCAGAAGTGTAATGTCAGCCTCTCTAGGTAACCGTGATTAACCATTCTGTCTGCTCAACCACGTTATTAGTGGTGATGCACATATACAATATACTGGTGCTCCTTTTAAACATTTACTAACTATTTGATAAGCAAGAATCCCAGTTCTGAGATGAGAGTTATTGAGCGTAATTAAAGAGGGCTTTGCCCCCAGCCCTCATTATTGACAAAACGAACATCTGACAGAAGCCTTAATTAAGTGAACACTTCCAGGTTTGCCTTGTGGCCCACATTAATTAACTTCACCAAAATGTTATCTCTCACTCTTCAGACACATGGAAAATTACCCCAAAAAGACTCTGCAAGCTAGAGGAGGAAAAATACACATAAGAGCAATTAAATATGTTCCAAAACAAAAATACATTGGTCTTGGGTTTATGAAGGAATGCTCAATTGCAGGTTTTAATGCTGTGTCACTATATTAACTGACTGTTGGTCAAAATGAGATTGTTTACTGTATGGAATCATACATGTTCTGATTAAAGGAGCCACTGCTGAAATAAGCGGTGATATGTAAAGTGAACACACAGCTTGGTGCTGATGATGATGTAGATTGTGAATTTGCACATACACTAATCATGCTATCTGGCCATGCATTTGATGGAAATACAGTGTGGATTCACACATAAATATAACAATTAGCACAGGACTGCAGGGATCCTTAGAGAGCTAGACTGCTAGATGAATCATGACGGTGTTCAGCTGTGGCAAGCTGTTTTCAGGATTCATATCAGTGCCGAAACTCAAAGCGCTGCTCTGGCTTCCGCCCGGCTGGGTGCACCGGAGAGGCCATTTATAGCTCACCCTGACACCCTGACGGCCTGACGCCCTGATGGCCTGGCGGCCCACACCCTGACGGCCTGGTGGCCTGGCAGCCCACGCTCTGACGCCCTGACACCCTGATGGCCTGACGGCCTGACGGCCTGACGGCCTGACAGCCTGGTGGCCTGGTGGCCCACGCCCTGACGGCCTGGCAGCCCACGCTCTGACGCCCTGACACCCTGACAGCCTGACGCCCTGACGGCCTGGTGGCCCACGCTCTGACGCCCTGACACCCTGACGCCCTGACGGCCTGGTGGCCCACGCCCTGACGGCCTGGCGGCCTGGCAGCCCACTCCCTGAGAGCCTGGCGGCCCATGGCCCGATGCCCTGACGGCCTGACGCCCTGACGGCCTGACGCCCTGACGGCCTGGTGGCCCACGCCCTGACGGCCTGGCAGCCCACGCTCTGACGCCCTGACACCCTGACGGCCTGACGCCCTGACGCCCTGATGGCCTGGCAGCCCACGCTCTGACGTCCCCTGACACCCTGACGGCCTGACGCTCTGACGCCCTGACACCCTGACGGCCTTACGCTCTGACGCCCTGACGGCCTGACGGCCTGGTGGCCCACACCCTGATGGCCTGGCGGCCTGGCAGCCCACTCCCTGACAGCCTGGCGGCCCATGGCCCGATGCCCCGACGCCCTGACGCCCTGACGGCCTGGCGGCCTAGCGGCCCACGCCCTGATGGCCTGGCGGCCCACGGTCTGGCGGCCTGGCGGCCCATGGTCTGATGCCCTGACGCCCTGATGGCCTGACGCCCTGGTGGCATGGCAAATTTCAGCAGCTCTGATTCATTGTGACAAAGCAGGAGACATAGAGCAGGACCAGGCATTGGTTAAACTCGGGTGAGGTTTACACAGTGTCAGATCTGCAGGTCTCCACTTTGAGTGAAAGACTTCCAAATTGCTGTAATATCTCTGGCTGTCTGAATGCATTCCTACCATGACAGCAGATAATAGTTTTCATCGCAGTATAAGACAAAGGAAATGAACAGTGAGTGGTCACTGCCTCTAAACAAAGTATAGACTGCATGGCATGGATAGACTATCACTGCTCAGAAACCTCTCTGTCTCTGTACGTGAACAGAATCCAATGCACTTGAGAACCCATTAGAATTGTCCGTTTTCTCTTATCTATTCTGCGAAAGCAGGAATAGATCTCAGAATCTGTAAATTCACTGTGCTGGAATGATGTGCTTTCTTGTTGAAATAAAAGAGGGCTCATGCCGTTGTCCAAGGGCTAATCAAAAGACCCTTACTTTAGGAGTGTGTGCTTTTTTGTTAGAAGACATGAGCTTTTTACAGAACATTTTACATGCATTTATTTACAGCAAGACTATACCACAGTACGTAGAAAACAAATATAGATGCAATTTAATAGTGTATAAGGATTCCACATCAAGATGAATAGGTCAAAATGAAACAGTAAAATATTATTTTACTACAGGAGTGAAAACTGAGCGATCCTTATTTCTGTCTTTCAGTGATGAGCCTATTTCATAACTGTTGCCACGACAATATCATGCATGCGCTATACCTGTTATCCTAATCTTCCTTTCATCAACATTAACCCTGTCAGGTCAGATTCATGTGAGTGATCTTGAATTACAGACTTTTCTTCCACGCTGGTGGAATTAATCTGTGGTGCTTTGACACGTTCAGCAAACTCACGCTAAAACCTTATTCATTTAACTTTGAGTTTTTGAGTTTTAACAAACTGGTGAAATATTTTCAACCATCATCACTGTTTTAGCAGCAATTCTTCTGACAGGCCTGGAAAACGAAAAAAGAATTTAAAAAAATGTATATATATATTTATATATATAAATAATAGAAATAACTCTATAGCATAAATATAAAACTGAAAACTGTCTTAATTATGGAAATGATCAGGTCTGCAGGCTGGAAACTCTGAAAGGTGGAAGGTGCAGAAAGAAAAACAAATGAGTTCAGTGGCTGTTATGGGTTTTACTGCAGGTAAAAATGCATGAAACTCAGGCTAAAGACCATTACCCACGCTGCCCTGCAACAGCTGCAAAAAAACGCTTTATCTCCCGCGTGCAGCGGTTTCCTCGGTGCACTCTGTTATTTTTCAAAGAAACATGACAAATTACGGCAGGTATGCATACGGTCTCTGATTAGGTCCGGGGGACTCTGCTGAATATTGTTCACTGAAGACGTGTTTTTATTGAGTCTGACTACTCATGTAGGAGAATACTGTATATGGACCTTTTTCTAATTCCAGGAGCTGCCTGTGCACTTTATTATCTCAGTGACAAATGTACTGTCAGTGTATAATGGAAAGTTCCCCTCAGAGACCTTCAGTAACCCAGCCAGGGAGCAGTTAGGCATATAACCTGATAGGGGTCGAAAATAAAAAATAGAATAAAAATAAATAAATTAACAGATTGAATTTTCTAATTAACCTCATTTACTCATAACGCATAAAATCATGACTACTGGGGAACATAAACAATTTGAATCAGGTGAATTATTTTTTCTATTTTGTGTGCAATTCCGAGGGTTTGATTTATATCAAACTCAAAGGGCTTTGCAGAACTGGCAGGACCAAGGGGCGACACAGTGATCTCTGCGATTTAGCAGCTCTAAGCAGAATGTGGAACCTCTGAGTGACTGTTTCCTCTGGGATATGGAGGCCTGGATCTCATGGTGATTTAATATTGATAAAGCATGAATGTTAACGCTGGCAGGTGCTGTTGAGGTGAAGAAATCTGCTCCCTGGTGTACCTTAATTCAGGCCACTGGTGTGTCATTGAGGACCACGTTGTCAGTGTCTCATACCTCTCGGCTGCTGATGCTGTGATACCTGTTGATCTGTCGTACACATCCTCATCTTCACCTGCGGCAGTGACATGCAGGTGCCATCACTGACCCCCACAGCCCCCTGGAGGGCCAGAACTCAGTTTTCAGATTAAAGACACTCACGCATACTGCGCTGCATTTCCCCATCGGCAGGAAACACAGGGTTAAAATGACCTGTCTACCTCCTGTAGACAGAGTGAGACTGGTGGCACATAGACTACCCTACTCACCTGACCAATTTCACCTTTACTGTCCCGGAAAACGCATGCAGCCTCAGTGCAGCCCCCTAACTGGCTACGACGGCAGCTGACGACTTCAGTACCTGCTGAGACTGGAGTACTTTAAAGACTAAAGACTCTTGATAAATGAAAGTTTAATTACTGATGTTCAGGATGACAAGAAATTTCTATATCCATACCAACTCTTCCCAAACCAATCCAAACCAGCAAATGACATAAAAATCACCTACTAACCTCTCCCTCCTGTTGCTTCAGCTGTTTCGGTATCCCCTCCTCCTCCCGTCTCGGGCTCCTCTGCTCCCACCTGCAGGTCTCCGTCCCGCACAGCGTTCAGTGCTTTTCCACCTGCCTTTGATCTTTTCCCGGCTGGACCCAGGGGTCTGCTGTCCTTGCCCTGCAGCCGGGACCGGCCCTCTCTGCTGCAGAGGCTCAGACGTTTTCTTGCCACAGTTGCCTTCAGTGCTGTCAGTGGGTCTCAGGCCTGGTAACAATGTAAAGCTGCTTTGTGTCATCCTACGTTGTAAAAAGCGCTATACAAATAAATACACTGAAATAAATACACTGAAATTGTGAATCCTATTAGAAATGTGGACACTCACGTGCTTATAATGCTAACCACTAGGTATTTATACTTGCATGTTGTACATCATATTCAGCACAAGCACCCTTCCGAATGAGGGCTCACACAGCTAGTACCCAATGGTTTAGATCCTCTAAGCTATAGCTCCGCCTAGTGGACTTCTTGGAAACACCATTCTTGATCAAAACTTCAATCCCCGTGATGTTACACCTTAACACATTTTTATTGTATAACGGTTTGTCTTGACATGCATCCCCCTCAATCAATCTTTAAAAAGTAAGCATAACATAAAAGTAGTAAACTAAAGTATTTAAATATATGAGTAATGTCAGCATAACAGACCTGCTCTGTAATCATGGTTCATGCTCATGCACTCATACTCAACGTGTGTGTGTGTTTGTGTGTGTGCGCGTGAGTGAGTGAGTGTGTGTGCATGTACTTTCACACACAGACAGGTGCACATAAACTTTCCCAGGCAGAATTCCCCATGCACTGCATACACACACACATCCCCTGTGGCGATGTTCATTTTCTAATGGAGTGCTGTTAATTCGCCAGTCTTTAGCTGTGTGTGTGCAGCAGCAGTACGAGTGAGAAGCAAACATGGACACTTTAAAGAGCACCACTGAGGAGTATCTTTTTTAACTATTTAACTCATTAAAAGTACCCACTGTATAATAATACATAACACTACATAATTACCGGTTTTTCACAATAACACCTCTCTCACCAACAGAGCAGCACATTCTCTGCTCACAGGTGAAGGTTTCACAGAACCTGTGTGTCTGGCACTACTGTAATCATGTAACTCGCTGTCTCCATTTCCTCAGCTCACGGAGGAGAGAGGGATTTTTTGTGGCAGCAGCAAAGATATTCTGCTATGGGAAAGTGCCCTTGGCGACAGCGGACAGTGCTCTCCCTGCCTTTGAAGCTGTCAGCCAGACTCCGTGGTGTCTGCGCTGGCCGAGGTTAATGTGAGTTTACACTGCAGTACAGACAGCCTACGGGCACGTCCATCTCAGCTGATTAAAGAGGTTCCATAAGCTCTCATGATTTACACTTTTTCTTTTACACAGTACACATGACATATGCTAAAAAGACCTGAGGAGGACTCTGCTTTCCCACAATGCACGGCAGTGCGTTACTTCCCTATGCAGAAAAGACAATGAGTCAACGTGAGAAAATGTGTAAGATTGTGCATCTACACGGCAGGTGTCCCCTCGTTTTCTTATCTAGTTTAGTCAGGTTTAGTCTAGTTTACATCCTTCTACCTGTGTCTTTCTAACATAATGTGTGATTTTCTAGAAAAAAAACATGAAGTGTTTAAAAATTAAATTGACAGTTTCAGAATTTCCTAAGGTTTCTTTCATTGAAAACATGTGTGCTTGGTGGGAGGAGCATGTGACTGTGGTGGGTGTGGCTTTCTCCTTGGTGAGAGGAGCATGTGGCTGTGGTGGGTGTGGTTTTCTCCCTTGATGGGAGGAGCATGTTGCTGTGGTAGGTGTGGCTTTCTCCCTTGGTGGGAGGAGCATGTGACTGTGGTGGGTGTGGTTTTCTCTCCGCACTCCCAGTGCAGCTGTTACCCAGCTTTAGGGCAGCAGTGAGGCTGTGCTATTCTCCACGGCAGCTTCCTGTCCATAACTGCAGCAGCTGTGATTATAACTGTCAGGGGGAGTCCAGATTACTGGATGTGCCATTTGTGCACACTTTCATTAGAGTAAAGGGTGTGCATTACACATAATTACAGACTGAGCAGACTCAGATATGGGCTGTGTGTGACAAAAGGCAGGGGTCACACTCTGACATTGAAAGATCGGACATGTTGTGCAGTGAGCGTACCTACAGCAGTAACAGTAAAACCCCTTTGTAGGCTGCAGTAGAACCTGTAATGGATCCATGTGCTCTGGATCCGAAGTGCAGGAAATAACCAGGAGAAAGAACACACTATGTACTCTGGATGTGAAGTGCAGGAAATAACCAGGAGAAAGAACACACCATGTGCTCTGGATCCGAGGTGCAGGAAATAACCAGGAGAAAGAACGCATGTGAGGCAGGAAGCAGGCGCATATACGCACACATCACTGCGGCTGCTGCACACATGGTGGTGCACTGACCAGTGTTTATTACTCCCACCTGCTTCTGCCTGTGCTCCGGCACTGACACTCAAACAGATTAATGAGGGGAAGAAGCAATACTGTAACACACTGTAATACACTGTGACACACTGTAATGCACTGTGACACACTGTGATACACTGTAACACACTGTGATACACTGTGACACACTCTAATACACTGTAAAACAGGTCAAACATTACTCTGGCAGGTGCAGGGTTGGAAGGCACTCAATTGAAAACATTTTTAGAATTGTACTTGCAGACACGTGAAGTAGAATAAATGCCGAAATACTAAATATTGAGAAATATTAGAATTTTGGGCTTTTAGGAAAGGGGTGTTCAGAAAGAAGGGTGCTACTCTGGACCACGTCTGGACAGCCGCTCTTACATTCACTGCTGCTTCTTTGCTGTCTCCATCAGCACCAGCTATCCTCATTAACAAATCTCTCCACCTGACTGGCTGATGAGCGAAATATAGTGACAATACCTAGTGATGATGCAAAGAATTGTGGGTAATCCACTCTGGTGCAGGTGGCATCAATGCAGACCTGCTGGAAGAGTGGTTGGGTCATGTGATCCCACCCTGGGAGGCAATATGCTGAGGTACAGCAGTGAGTATGAGCAAAATGAGTGGGAAAGAACACAGTGTGCCCTCACAGCAGTACCACTGTAGGACCTGTTTTACGTGGTTTAAGGTTATGTATGTCTGATGAGGGGATGTAACTGGATGGCAGTACATCTTTGCAATATTGTTTTATTTCTTTTGGCAGGACTTTTCTTGTTGTTGCACAGTGAAGTGCCCTGTGATGCAGAGGGCAGAGTAACCTGCAGAAGAGAATCGGAAACGTTAGTCAATGTCTTTTACATGATCATTTGCACTGCCCCCGGTGGTGAGAATACTGAAGTACATCTCAATCTGGAAATATCTTATGAGGCTGATTTTAAACTATTATATTATTTCTCTGCTTGTAAGCATCCCAAACGTGATAGTTGATGGAAAAATACAAAGTAAATGTTATATGAGTAATACAACTAAAGATAAAGTTACTGTAGAAACAAATCTGAAAACATTTAGAGGAGTGGGTCACGCAGGGCGACCCAATGCTTCAGACCTGACAGAAGAACCAGGGGGAGGAAGTCAATTCCAATTTTTCTCAGGTATTTAAGGACCTTGTTTGTGTCCATGGGATGAATAAAAATGAGGTCTTTTGTCATGCTGGCCTTAAATCTCCCACAGCAAATCAAATGCCAGGAGACAGACTCTGCTGCCAAACCAGGAGGCAGAGGAGCTGTTAAATCTCTGGCAGGAAGGAGAAGGAGGGGAGATCAGTACATCTAAAATGCCATTAGAAGGACATCAGCTGAGACTTATGTACCCCGTCAGAGAAGAGGAAAAGTAGGACTGAGGTAATTTAGCGACTGGAACTGGAGCTAAAGTTTCAGAAGGAGAAGGTGCTTTAGGATGTGTCACTGGCTGTGTCTGTCACAGTCAGCTGATTCGACTGAATTCAGGGATCCTGCGTGATCCCGCCTGGGTGAGTGTGAAATCAGGGATCCCGCCTGATCCCGTCTGGGTGAGTGTGAAATCAGGGATCTGGGTGAGTGTGAAATCAGGGATCCTGCCTGATCCCGTCTGGGTGAGCAGACAGATTGCTGCATGCGGTTCTGCCTCTGTCAGGCGTGCACCAGCAGGGCGCTGAGGCTGCAGTCGAACAGCACCCGGCCCTCCCTCTCCACGCTGCAGCTGTGCTTCAGCAGCTTCAGAATGCCGGCCCTCACCTCCGGCGTGAGAGACTGGTGGAAGTGGTCCTGCTCGGTCATGAAGTCCAGCAGCTTCTCGCCGGCCTCGTGGCCCGGCAGGAAGCAGTCGCTGATGTCCAGCGTGTTGGGGATGCTGTGCTCCTCGAACCGCAGACCCATCCCCTGCAGCAGGGCCTTGATGTCACCTGCAGACAGGTAGCTGGAGATGGTCTTTGTGCAAAGCTCCTTCCTGTAGGTCTTCCACAGCTTCTCCCAGCCACTGTTAGCTGAATGCAAACAGCAGAAACTTTCAGAGCCCCGAAACACTGAGATAATGAAGATTCTGACTGTTTCAGGATTTACGGCATCAGACATAAAAAATGACCCTGACAGTATACTGGCTGTTCTAAGAGAACCTACATAAAGTACAAGGAAAAACAACTTTTGCAAGTTTATTGAGTGTGGTGGCAGTGCTTGTGAATCAATGTTTTTCTGTCTGTAAAAACTGTCTTGTGTGTGGTTGAGTGATGCATGATGGGATATTTATTAGGTGTTCTTGGTCTTCCTGCCATCTTGGGGGAGGGCCCTGCACCCAGACTACAGAGTTAAAAAGGCAAAGGTAAAATGCTGTGGGGAGGGGAGATGGTAACCAGCACAGAGAGACCGGGTTTCATTCTGCCTGGAGCTCATCGATATCACTGCATCATCCATCAGGTTAGAAACATTCCCGCCTTCGATACATCTGGAGCTCATCGATATCACAGCATCATCCATCAGGTTAGAAACATTCTCGCCTTCAATACACTGGCCGCTCTGCAGTCAGACAGTCTAATCCACACACTGGTGGGATTTCAGCTACAGGGTTTCAAGCTGACAGCAGTCAGAACCCTGGGACACAACTCAGCAAGGCCAGCAAAGCAGGTCTCTCCAACACCTGCAAATTCTGTGAGAGACTGTCACCTGCAGGATTAACCTGCTCTGAAAGGTCAGTAAACTGAGTCTTTAAAATGGACAAAGTGTACATTCATCTACCCTGGTCTGCCTGTCGTCCAAAACCTATCCTTCCTGTTATGAACTTTATATATGGCTTCACTCCTGGTGAAAGGAGTTCATGTTCTGTATGGATAATTCTTGGGGGCAGTTTTAATGTAGCACAGTGTTATTTCCGTGTGCTGTTATGGGAGAGAAAGCTGGCGATTACCTGCTTCATGGACGATCAGCAGCTGGCCGTTCTCCCGCAGCAGGCTGTGGAAGAACTTAATGGCAGCAGAATAGTCCGAGACATAGTACAGCATCTGCAGGAAAGATGCAAGAGCTCTTTTTTCTTGTATTTTTAAATAAAGTATTGAGCTGATCAGAGCCAGTCAGAAATTCATCTGATTTATATGCTGCTATGATTTGATATTGACATAAAATATGCATTCTGAATGAGCATGAGAATTTAAAATCTGCATAAGAGAATTATATGCAGTCTGGACAGATTTGTGTAAATTTTTTTGCACAATTATACTCAAACATCTATGAAAACAATGCTGCCACTTCCTGTGTGGGAGGGTGATCTGAAACGAGTTCCCTCCAGCCCTTTTACAATCGGCAAGGGCCTATTTGGGGCCTGGTTCTGGGCCATCGCACGGCCCTAACAGAGGACTGGAATACTGGGGGTGGAGGCGGTCTCAGATCTCTCTGCCAGCCGCACCCATGGGCATCACAGTCAGCTGCCAAATCCTGTCCCTCACAGCCCAGCTGCTCTGTGACATCAGTTACAGCCAGACCCAGGCTGGTAAAGGGACAGTGTGTGATACCCACACTTTATGCTGCAATGCCAGACGGTCACATGTAATATACCTGTCATATGTAACACCTGACATGGAGGAAGAGAGGAGCTGTGGTACTTTAGACCTCATGCCAAGGGCATTTATGATGCGAAGCCACTGACCTGACCTCTGAAAACCCCCACAGGTGCCAGAGATCATTGACCTCAGAAAAGTTTAAATCGTCTAAGTTTCCTCTGAATTTGTGGAAATAGGTTTGCAACTTTTTTCAAGGTCTGAGCATCAGAGGAGTCATTATTCTCAACATATTTGATAAACTTTTAATCAGTGAAATTAATTACATACAGTTTTCAATATTAATGTTTGCACCATATTAGCATTCTGAAGTTCATTATTTTTGGTTAAAGAAAATGTAGTTTAAGAGAAGTCATTTATTACCTGAATCATGTGCATGAAGTCAAACCTCTTGGCTTCCTTCTTTTCCTTGACCATGCTCTCGTACTCTGCACACATCTTTACATGCCAGGTGAAGGGCACCTTCTGAAGGCTGGGGGTCTTTGCCACCAAAGCTGTGGAATTGATGAGATAACTCAACCCTACACTGCAGCTAATGCATTTACAGAATAGATCTGTGAGAAAATGTCAGTTTTTCTAGGAGCAGGAGAGATGCAAATTTCATTTTTTCATTTGTTTAGTAGACATTTATACAGGACAACTAGATTTTTGTAAGGACCACGCACTACAGAGTTGGGTATTTACTAATGCAATTCACATTGCTCTGAGGTAAAGGAGCAGACCCCTAACTGGGTTATGAACCCATACCCTTCTGGTTGTGAATCACAGCATGTCTCTATGCAGCTGCTTTTCTGTTACCTTTAAAACTGTCAGTCAGCTCAGTGCTGGGCTCCACTATATCAGCAGTTATGGGGATTCCTGGGAGTTTAGACTGCAGTATGGAGAGCAGATAGGCATCCATTTCACCTAAAAAAAGAGACTTTCTCTCAGCTGAGAGGTGGTACGCTGGACACTAGCTGTCCACAGTCACAGACCGATTGTTAGCCCTGCATGTGTGGCAGAGTCTCACATAATGAAGAGAAGTGATACAAACCAACATATCCCACGTTTGAAGGCAACGATAAAATAGACAAACTGTGGAAAATGACCACTAGATGGCGGCAGTAGCTTATGATATCATCCTTGTGCATAGGTCACACAGTGTGAAACATGTTTGTCTTTCCACGGGAAGTTTATGGAAATAAGTTACGAAGTATGGGGTGAAATAAATTCATTTACCTCCTCCGCTTCCAACACCAAGAACATCAAGAATCTTCTTCCCCTCTCCGATTCTACACAAAAAAACAAATCAAGTTTGCTTTGACCAAACCATTTTTAAAATATATAATTCTTTAAGCAAATCACGGGATGCCTAAGAGTTTTCCTGTTGTTTGGGAAGTTCATTCACAGTTGCAAACACAAAATGCCTCCTCAATGGCTGCAGAACAGCTCCATTCAGTCCTTTCCTGTTCATTCACTTCCTACAGAACAGTGCTATTCAGGCTGTACTCTGTGTTAGCCTTGCATGCAGAATTAGGAACCAAAGCCAGAACTTACTAAAGGCACACACTGTCACGCTCTGCCACACTCTGCAACACTCTGCAACACTCTGCAACACTCTGCAACACTCTGCAATACGCTGTCACACTCTGCCACACTCTGCCACGCTCTGCCACACTCTGCAACACTCTGCAACACTCTGCAACACTCTGCAATACGCTGTCACACTCTGCCACACTCTGCCACACTCTGCAATACTCTGTCACACTCTGCCACACTCTGCCACACTCTGCAATACTCTGTCACACTCTGCCACACTCTGCCACATTCTGCAATACTCTGTCACACTCTGCCACACTCTGCCACACTCTGCCACACTCTGCCACATTCTGCCACACTCTGCCACACTCTGCCACATTCTGCCACATTCTGCCACATTCTGCCACATTCTGCCACACTCTGCCACACTCTGCAATACTCTGTCACACTCTGCCACACTCTGCCACATTCTGCAATACTCTGTCACACTCTGCCACACTCTGCCACATTCTGCCACACTCTGCCACACTCTGCAACACTCTGCCACATTCTGCCACATTCTGCCACATTCTGCCACACTCTGCAACACTCTGCAACACTCTGCCACACTCTGCCACACTCTGCAATACTCTGTCACACTCTGCCACACTCTGCCACATTCTGCAATACTCTGTCACACTCTGCCACACTCTGCCACATTCTGCCACACTCTGCCACACTCTGCCACACTCTGCAACACTCTGCCACACTCTGCCACACTCTGCAATACTCTGTCACACTCTGCCACACTCTGCCACATTCTGCAATACTCTGTCACACTCTGCCACATTCTGCCACATTCTGCCACACTCTGCAACACTCTGCAATACTCTGTCACACTGCCACACTCTGCCACATTCTGCCACACTCTGCAACACTCTGCAATACTCTGCCACACTCTGCCACACTCTGCCACATTCTGCCACACTCTGCCACATTCTGCCACATTCTGCCACACTCTGCCACACTCTGCCACACTCTGCCACATTCTGCCACACTCTGCCACATTCTGCCACATTCTGCCACATTCTGCCACATTCTGCCACACTCTGCAACACTCTGCAATACTCTGTCACACTCTGCCACACTCTGCCACATTCTGCCACATTCTGCCACATTCTGCCACATTCTGCCACATTCTGCCACACTCTGCCACACTCTGCCACACTCTGCAACACTCTGCCACACTCTGCAACACTCTGCCACATTCTGCCACATTCTGCCACATTCTGCCACATTCTGCCACATTCTGCAATACTCTGTCACACTCTGCCACATTCTGCCACATTCTGCCACACTCTGCAACACTCTGCCACACTCTGCCACATTCTGCCACACTCTGCAACACTCTGCAACACTCTGCCACACTCTGCCACACTCTGTCACACTCTGCCACATTCTGCCACATTCTGCCACATTCTGCCACATTCTGCCACACTCTGCCACACTCTGCAATACTCTGTCACACTCTGCCACACTCTGCAATACTCTGCAATACTCTGTCACACTCTGCCACACTCTGCCACATTCTGCCACATTCTGCCACATTCTGCCACATTCTGCCACACTCTGCCACACTCTGTCACACTCTGCCACACTCTGCCACACTCTGCCACACTCTGCAACACTCTGCAACACTCTGCCACACTCTGCAACACTCTGCAACACTCTGCCACATTCTGCCACACTCTGCAACACTCTGCAATACTCTGCAACACTCTGCCACACTCTGCCACATTCTGCCACACTCTGCCACATTCTGCCACATTCTGCCACACTCTGCCACACTCTGCAACACTCTGCAACACTCTGCCACACTCTGCAACACTCTGCAACACTCTGCCACATTCTGCCACACTCTGCAACACTCTGCAATACTCTGCAACACTCTGCCACACTCTGCCACATTCTGCCACACTCTGCAACACTCTGCCACACTCTGCCACACTGCCACACTCTGCAATACTCTGCAACACTCTGCCACACTCTGCCACACTGCCACACTCTGCAACACTCTGCCACATTCTGCCACATTCTGCCACATTCTGCCACACTCTGCCACATTCTGCCACACTCTGCCACACTCTGCAACACTCTGCCACACTCTGCCACACTCTGCCACACTCTGCCACATTCTGCCACACTCTGCAACACTCTGCAACACTCTGCAACACTCTGCAACACTCTGCAATACTCTGTCACACTCTGCCACACTCTGCCACACTGCCACACTGCCACATTCTGCCACATTCTGCCACACTCTGCCACACTCTGCCACACTCTGCCACACTCTGCCACATTCTGCCACACTCTGCAACACTCTGCAATACTCTGCCACATTCTGCCACACTCTGCAACACTCTGCAATACTCTGCAACACTCTGCCACATTCTGCAATACTCTGCCACATTCTGCCACACTCTGCAACACTCTGCAATACTCTGCCACATTCTGCCACACTCTGCCACACTCTGCAACACTCTGCCACACTCTGCCACACTCTGCCACATTCTGCCACACAATAGCGCACAGGTAAACCTGGGATGTGCAACTTAGCAAACTCTGACAGGCAGCTGGAGACACTGTTGCACAGACACTGGCATTGCAGTGCTGCTGGTCTCTGTTACCTGGCAAATTCCACAGGGAGAACCCTGTCCATGAAGGCCTGGATCACCTGGTGCTCCTGGGAGCGCTGCAGGTACATCTGAAAGCCCTGCACGTACCGGCCCTGGTAGCCAGTCGGAAGCGCTGGGGTGGAGGCCATGTCGAAATCTCTGCGGAAACAAGAGAGACCCGTGGATCAAAGAGCGATCTCTCATCTCCTTCACCATCCAGACCTGCAGTGTTTTAAACACCATTCCTGCCTCATTCAGCTTGGACTGACACAGTGCACTCAGCGCAAAAGAGCAGTTTGAATTGACTGTGAAAAATCACCTTGTTGTCAGACTGTAGAAGTGGCAGTGTCCTCAGCTGTGTGTCTCAGTACGGTGGGTGGGACTGATTCTGCAGTTATATAAGCCCTGCAACTGGGCGTGTCCTCAAAGTGCACTCACCAGCCTGGCAGCTGCTGCTCTTGCTGGGGAGTGGGGGACTCTCAGGAAAAAATACACACATATCAGTTTTCATACCAAAATATGTATTTCGTGCTGCAATTACTGCATCATGAAGCAAACAGAGCTATTGACATTGCAAAGCTACAGTCTCTACCTTCAAAACTCCCAGACAGCTTCTTTAACATGCTCCCCATTTCCAGATCCTCAGTAGTAGTCATTAGATCCACTGGATTCCTGTGATCTATCATGTGATCCTGTAGCATGTTAGCTTCAGATCTGATCTTTACAGTGTAAGGCAAAGAAAGAGTTCTCTCCTTACAACTCAGATTAGAACTTAACTGAGATTTCATTATGTTGTTATTGTCATATTGTCATGTCATTAAGTCATTATGCTGTTGTTATACAGTAGTTTAGTCAAAAGTAACAGATTCCAAGCATTCTTTTGAAAGAGGTATATCAATAGGGATAATGAAATGTCTTCATGCATCCTTAATCTACTCTTACAGGGACATTTAGCCATGGCAAACAAATGCAGCTCCCAGAAAGGCTGTGGGTGTCTCTCAGATTTAACGCTCAATGCAAAGTGTGTCCTAGAATCTACTGGCAAATGTGTGAATAGCAATATTTACATTAGCACTGAAGCTTAAGAAACTTTGAAATGGTCAGCAGACAGATGTGTTTCTTGTTTTCATGTGAAAGAAACAGTTAATTTCTGACACAGCGTGTGTGAAAGCGTATTCAGCCCTCCCCCAGTTCTCCCCTGTTGATTTTGGCTGCTGTGCCACTCCAGAGTGGGGCTGGTGTCCGTGCTGGCAGGCCTTGCCTGCTCCCTCTCTCCCTCACTAACCAGCCACTGCAAGCCGCTTCAGCTCCTGCTGCTGCCTCAGGACCCGCTCACAGCTCTCCAACCTCTCCTCTCTGCCTGAAACCTTACTGCTAATAACACAACAATAACACACAGTCCTGTGTGGTCCACTGCATTGAATGACCTAAACCTGAACATTTTTTTCACTCTGAAAACACAGGGTGTATTGAGAACCTCAGGTAATCAAACATTTACAATGTCAAACCGATATCTCATCTAAAAAGTGTTTTAGAATGCATCTGGATTTTGCCTTCAGTCCTTCCATACAGAGTGTTTAAAGGTGACCAGATCATTCATACCACACCATCCCAACCAGACTGCATCTCTGGAGGGTCACCTCTCAGGATACTTCAGTAAACACAGGTTCTTCTGAAATCCAGACAGCAGATCCAAGGATTTCAGCCTAAAAGCTTTTATTGCTCATCTCCCAATCTGCATGTAAGTACCTATGTTACAAAATATTAAATGTGGGACAGCCCCCTCATTTCAACTTCAAACCCTGTGTACCATCAAGATCACTACACTCTGCAACCACAATCCCTGCTTGTACTGGTCGCTCAGTGGTGGTATGAACTTGGGACAGCGGAATCACTGGCCATCTTCTGACGCAGACTGAAGACTCATCTCTTCAGACTGCATCTTGGTTCCATTTCAACCTCTGCCCCTAACACCTGCTACTTGTATTACTTGCTGTTTATTTTGCGCGTAGTACTGAGATGTATTGTGGATTCTGTGACAGAGCGACTGTGATGCGTGGTAGTAAACTTATGGTAGGGCTTGAATGGTGTTATGCTCACACTCACGCACAAGTTGAATGGATGCACTTCTGTTCTATTGTGCTGGAAGTTGCTCTGCAAAAGATTGTCTGCTGAATGCATGTAATGTAATGTATCATTGTATGTTTTATATATGTGTGTGTGTGTGTGTGTGTGTATACAATGATACATTACATTACATGCGTTTAGCGGATATATTCATATAGTTATACTATACTATAAATAGGTAAATCTGATTGCTGATTGATCAGCATGTGCTGTGTATGATTATGCAGACAGCACCTGACCGCAGTCTGTCGGACTGACTCTCTGCTCTGTTGTATTGATTGCTCTTGGTGCAATTCTGTGCTGTTTTCTGCTAGACTCACACACACACAGTCTCAGGACGTAAGGTTCAGACTGCAGACATGACTCAGCAGACCTCCTCCCAGCGGCACGTTTCGTCGCTTTCTGGTCGAAACCGGGTCACAACCTCAGATAGCCAAAATGGAACCAAACAAACACAACATTTTGGAGACATTGTCTGGATGTCACAGCTGTTGTAGTGAGTTTACTGGAAAAACAGGTCTACACAGTTCTCACAGGATACCTGAATAAACAGTTTTTTTATCATTGTTATGTGTCTGGGCTATCATAAATGAGGTACTTTTTCTTCAGTATATGACTTGCACAAATACCAGCACTATAGTGCTATTGAAGTGCTAATGTATCCATAACTCTATGGCTTAGTATTAAACTGTTTAACAATAAACTGCACTAGTTAGCTGAAATCATGGAATTATGTGTATTTGCATGTCTGATTTCAGACACTGCAGTGAAATAGGATTTCATCAGGATGAGCTCTGTTGATCTGTCTGAGGGTCAGTGAACTCATTTTTCTGCTGAGATTTTGTAAATTCATTATACAAGTTTCCTGCAATAATTGTCGTAATTTAGCATGCTGGAACAGTACCTTTGACACACCTTTAATAATGGAATATGCCAGGTCTATAAAGTCTAATCAGGTGTATACAAAGTCCAGTCTGTAAACATATTTGGCATGTTGATTTAGGTGTTAATAATTAAATACACAGTCAGATTCAGTAAAGAAAAACTGGCAATAAGTGGTAGGCTCTCCTGCTCTGACTTTGCCTGTGTTAAGGTTTAGCAACAGCTAATTTACGCTAACAGCTCCTGAAACAACGACACCCTTCCCTTCACCCTTCAACTCAGGGAGTGCTGTGGACAGACACTCCAGATAGAACAGGCTCACAGCAGAATACCTGCCAATGGAAATGAGCTTTTTCCAAGGGCAGTAACTGCTTCTCTTTGGACGTGCACAAGCCATTCATAAAACAACACATAGCATGTGCATGCAGCCTGGTTTTCACTTTTCATCACAACATTTTTGTATCTCTGTACCTGAGTATCTGAAACATTATTTATAAATACCTGCAAGTATTTTTCATCAGCGGATGACAGTAGTCTTTACTGCACTGCAGCCTACTGTGTTTCCTGCTGCCCCCTGGTGGTTGGAGAGGTATTGCAGGTGAGCATTTGGAAATCGATAGTATCCACGAGCAAATGACACTGCAGAGCAAGTCTACAAAGTCATGTGACACACAATGCGTAACAGCATGGCAGCTAGCCCTAAAAAAACACCTGGGCTCCATCAGCATTCTCCCCTAAGAAATGCAAGTGTTATTTTTACAATACTAACCCATTCTTACATGAATTTTAGTGATCAATGAACTTACAGTACAAATCTGCATTTATGAGAAGTAACTCAACTCTTATGAGTAAAATCATGTGTATTGTCTTCCTATAATACAAAATATTGCTCATTGCTATTTATCCACAAGCTTGACCGATGTGAGTACATCTCTGTATAAACAGAAGATATCCTTTATATTCCATGGCCAAAAAAAAAGTCTTTTATAAGTACACTAATTTGAAGATCATAATTTTTTATATTTTCCCACAACACTTTGTCCCCTCAGGCTGGTCTTGTCCATTGAAGGACCCCTCAGAAAGAAAGAAGCAGCACTGGGAGGCTTATGCATGGTCCTCAACGCCGCCTCTCACTCACAGGATGCCCACAGAATGGATACATTTGCATTGTGACAGCTGATTCTATCATGACTCATAATGTCTGTACATTTCCTGACACATCACTGCATATCTCCTGACAGACTGCAGTCGCGGGCTCATTTACTGTCTCTGTCCTGCAGATCGTAACGAAGGTGTGTACGGCACGCAGCCCACTGGAGTAAATCTGCTGAAGCCTCTCACACTGAACGCCTTTCTCAAGCACGGAGCAGCAGCGGGGCAGCAGATCCACCATGGAAACACACCTGCACTCCAGCTCATAACACTGTGGCAGTCCAGGACATTCACCCGCTAGACAAGGAAGCTCCACATAAAATACATCAGTGGTATGAAATGATAAATATTATTCATAGGATTTAAACATGAAAGAATCACAAATCAAACCAGAAAAAATTACTTGCATGAAATTGCTTAACTCTTAAAGCTTGAAATTGACATGGCGTAAATGAAAGTGCATGAATTCTGCATGTGCCATCACAGATTACACAGAATCTGTGATGTATTATGATCATTACAGCTGCAGATACTGGCAGTCCCCCTCACAAGAGCTGAGACAGCCAGCTGAACATGAGTGGATTTTGATTGTATAATGGCTCATGGAAGCACATCTGAAAGCAGTCTTCAGCTATAGACAACGTTATGTGTTTGCTTTGCTGTGGATGTTCATTTGATCACAGCGATTTGTGAACAACTGCATGATTATGAAATCTGCCTGACAGGATAAGTAAAAACAGCAGGACACAGGTAATTTCCCAGAGTTTCTCCACAATTGGTTTGTTTAGAGTGCTGTTTGTACAAAGTGCTTGGACACTTAGGATGTTCTTACAAACAGGGATCTTATTTGTCCTTTAAGTCAGTAAAATAAATCAGAATTTATATGAGCATTTCATCCCATCACCCTCTCTCGTGCTCCGAGGTAATTTCCATGTGTCCACTGCATATGACCACAAGGTGGAGCCAATGAGCTGTGTAAAAACTCTCAGCTTTGCTCACTGGATGGTTCCTCTGCAGAAATGCGCTGAAACTGGCCCTTTCATCCAGGTCCAGAAAGTGTGTGTCTGCAACAAAGCTGCAACAATTAACTGATAGTGACGGTTCATCAGTTCAGCTTGTAATGATCTGGTCTGCTTGACGTGAGGGAGTGAAAATTGATACTTTCAGGGCTAATGCAATTTCACTTGCAAAAGCACATGAAATAATCGCAGAGCATTTCGCCCAGTTTCATAAAACAGCCATGTGGTTTATCTGGGCTGTCTGCCTCATTGAAACACTTATACATGCACACACATTTATACACGCACACACACACTTATACACGCACGTATACACTTATACGTTCTCACATACGCACGCCCCCACACTTACTTTTACATACACACTTAACATGTGGACAATATGACTTCCTGCAGAGCATGCTGTGCATTCACTGAAAGAGCCTATTGAACTCACAATGCTGTGTTGGCATGAAGTTTAAAGGATGCCATAAATGCAATCCTCTGATACATTTACATGCAAGTAACACAGCCAGTGTAGGGTAAGTGCTACTCCACTGATGTCAGCTGAGCAGCTCGCAGGTGCCTGATGCATCACAGTGTGAATGGTAAGGCAAGGGATGCTGGCCAACCCCCATCCCCAGCAGAATAAAGCCAGTATGTTGCGATGGTGTGGGCACCTGATCATTGCACAGCTGGGATTGAACATGGGCTGTGGAACTCAGCTTACACTCAAGGTGAGCACCTTAACCACTGACCCACTCAGGAGCCCCAGCAATGGCTGACCATCAGGCTACATCAGATTCATTGGTTAATACAAACGCTTTAAGCTCTACAACTCCCAAGAGCCAGAGTGTGGTTATCTTATTCAGCAGCTTTGGAAAAGTGATGGACCCACCTGCTACCTCAATGAGAGAAGCATCTCTTACAGTTATTGCTGAAGGAAAAGAGAGCTCCATTCACAGTGGTTACTTCCTATTTAGCTGCTGGGGTCATTACTATTATTAAAACTACTGTTTAGTAAAAGAGCCTTAGCTCCCACTGGCCTGGCAGTGTTACCACAGGTATGGCTCTGTAGCCTTAAAGCAGTGAGGCAACAGCATGGATAGTTCTGATAGGATGTGCGATTCATTCAGCCCGGCTGGCCGTTCGATCGGTTCGATGATGGAGAATGATGCATGATGCATGATGATGGAGAAACGATGTGTGGATGATGAATGAACTGCTAAAGCAGCAGAAATCTCAGGTCAGAGAGGAATGCTGAGTGCTGATGCATTAGAACAGCTTTTCTCCATCCTGCTCCTGGGGCCCCCTCCTCTGCATGTTTTCCATCTTTCCCTGCTCTGCCTACCTGATCTGAACGGCACTTTTGATGAGCTGAGCACACCTGATTTAATCAAGCAGCAAAGATAGATAGAAGATATGCAGGACAGGGGTCCTCCAGGAACAGGACTGAGAAACATTGCATTATAGAAGAAAAGGAAACACATCAAAACCATGAGGCCAAACAGGGTGTGAATTGCTGCATGGGGTGGCTGTCCAGAGAGGGAGAGGAATTCAGCAGTAAATATCTATGAATCAGTCAGAGCTGTTTAAGCAGATGCTGTCTGAGATGCTTATTGAGAGCGAATTACAAAGAGTGAGGGCAAAGTGTACCTAATCAAGTGGCATGAAAGTCTGTACATACAGGACCCAGTGGACCTCCCTGGAACCCTACCCCGGAACCCCCGCCACAGTGCTGAGGTGACTAGCACTTACATGCCTGGACCACTGCTGCGTCTTCCTCTCAGAAGGAGGGTCCACACTCATAACCTGCCTGAGGCCAACATTTCCATCTCACCTCACTGCCTGTGGAAAGGAAACATTCTGATGAACTGTTCATATGAACTGATGCCTTACGTGTTCTTTCAATGTTATCTTTTACATTATTATTTTCCAGGAGTCCTGACTGCCTTTTCCTGGGGACAGGGAATAATGTTCCCGCTTCTTTCCTCCCACAGCTGGCCTGGGTTTTCTGCTTTTTTTTTAAAAAATTTCCTCTGGAAAATGTACCATGTACAACACATTGTGGCAATCTTGACTGTAAAATGTGCCATAACAAATAAAATTTGATTGGTTAATTGTTTGTTAAATGATTGTTTTGAGAAATAAATTATGCACGATGCAAAATAACCTATAGCAGGGATACAACATACAGAACAGCCTAACCTGCAGTAAAACTCTAACTCTGATGTACTCTACGGTAACACTGCAGGGGTTCGGCTGCCGTGCGGGGTCAGCTGATGGACTGAAGATAAGGAGGGAACCAGCGGAGGCAGATCGAATCTGGGAGGATGAGGACCAGCTGAGCAGAAGCATTGTGGATGAGGGGTCTGATCTGCAGGGGTCTGATCACACAGGCAGGGAGCTCAGCAAGGAGGGAGCTGCCGAAGTCCAGGGTGATAAACAATCTCACTTAGCTCCTCAGGGCTGCTCAGGGCCCTTTCTGTATTTTCTGCCTGTAAATATGAACTCCTGCACAACACAGCAGGAAACAGCAGCATCTCTTCCTCCCTGTTTAGGAATGGCCAGCTCTCTCAGACCAGGCTCGTCTCACCACAACAGCCTCTGCACTAGTGCAGCGCGCTGCAGCAGAGCGGGCGCTCATTGGAGGATAGATGCTACTCCTCTGATGTCATCTGAGCAGCGTGCAGGGCGAGGATGACATCAGCTATCCACCTAAATCAAGAACAGGAAAACAAGGAAGGATAACACCACCAGCTTTAGGGAGATCAGGGAAGAATCAGGGAAGAGTTGTCTCACTTTTACTTCCCTCTGGAGAATGTCACCAAACAGGTTCTATAAATCTTTAAAGAGTACATTTAGAAGGGATGTTTGCCATTATTCAGGAAGACATTGTGCACTGTCTGTTTATATTACTGAGTCTGTATACAGTATGCTGTATGTACTGTATATATGATACATATATGCATACCTCCCAGTAAAAAAAATCACAGAATGTTTGAATCCTCAGCCACCTGCCCTGTGGTAAGTGCATGTGAAGTACAGTGGAGCAGTATAGCTACACAGCACCACTTCAGAAATCAAACCACTCTGCGTGACCTGCTGGAAGGCTTGGCCTACATCCTGACAGTGCTAAGGGCTTTGCCGCTCGTTGGAATTTCCTTTCTGGACTTTTGCCTGCTCACACTCACAGCCTTAGCAGCCAATGGGATCAGAGTAAGACTTACTCACCTTTTAAGGTGTTAGCAGTTTGTCAGCGTTTGTGCTTCCAGGATACCCACAAGAACACATTCTGCCAAAATGAAAATCTACATTTCCCTCTCTATTGTAAAGTTTTTGCTTGCTGTGGAACCAGAACAGGGTTTTGGATTATTTTGCTTGTTTACTTCAAATTGCAATTGTATAGCTACTTCACAAAAGGCAGGGAGCAATATACATCCTTATGAACTTATATTTCAATTAACTTTAACTGGCCTCACAACTCCCTTATATTTAGGGTAATACAGTGTTTGTAGGACAATTAGTTGTAAATTGCACACAAATAAAATTGCATGAAGCAGGCTGCCCAGAGCATGTCAGTTACCTTAAACAGCATTCATTTTGACTTGATTTAGCAAGATGGTTAGTTAATGTATATATCTAGGTTAAGGTTAAGGTTAATAAGGTTAACCTATGTATCTATGAAGTGTGATTTGGTGAGAGGCCATGGTCCATGGCCAAGTAATCACCTAGAGAGAGGTTGCAGTGGTCAGGGGAGGGACGACCAATATTCGTGACCTTTATCATGTTGGATGCTGAAACTAGGCAAATCATGACAAAAATCCAGCACTTTTAATTCAAAAATTATGCTTGCTTTTTAATAACACATTCTCAGTAAATTACAGAAACACAATTAAAACAGGGGCACCTGGATCATAATAATCTCAGGGAGTAGTTTTGCCTTCCTCAAACTTGTCATGAGCTAAAATATGTTTAATTTATTAGTCTTTGTTCTCACTATTCTTTTAGGCCTGCCTAGGATATTTTTTTCAGGACATAAAAATCCACAAAACACTTTGGAAAACTTGAAAAACTTTAAAAAATACTGTAATTCTCTTGTAAGAATTTGCCATTTTCTATGAATGTAACAAAAAAAATGAATACATCCCCATTCCTGTAGCCAGCAAACCATGACAACTGCCTGTCTTGAAGCAAAAGTTCTCTTGTCTTAAGTGCTTTGCACTTACATTCAACTTTGATGAAAAAGCTTTAAACATTTCCAAGTGCTAAAGCTCTGCTGGTATAGAGCTCTGTGGAGAAGCTAGCCAACACCTCTCAAAAACATTAACAGAAAGAGCAAATGTTCAAAAACCCAAGAACATATTTTAAAAACCAACAAATAAAAGGAACCAGCCTGAGCTCACAGTGAGCTGAAAAAAGGAGCCTCAATTCGCTCACCTGTAATTAGGCAGGTGTGGCTCATTAACCAATAGCTGGTTGTCTCTGAGTAAATTACACATATTGACAATTACAACTAACAAATAAACAATTAACCTGTTCAGATGAAATTGATCAATGAGCTCTGTTATTGACAGGGTTGAAAATGTAAGAAATGGGAAATAATCCTCAGAGATTTAACAAACTGGCAATACAGACAGTATTGGGAGAGCCGGAGACAGTGGTCATAAGGTCTGCAGCGCTGTCCTCCCTGAAGTTCTATGGCAGCTGTCACATTGCATAAGGAGGAGGACTCTGTGCCTCTGAGCACAGCTGAAAGCGGGAGGTTATCATGAAATGGAGCTGTTCATATCGCATCCCGGGGAGATTGGACCCAGAGCAGACTGCCGTTTTCGCAACTGAGGGGCTAGTGACCCGAGCACGCTGGAGGGGGCTCACGTGTGCAGGGGAGATAGCAGGGGTGACGACCCCTGAAGAAACTCCTGCACCTTATCAGCAGTGGCCCCTCGCCGCCACGGTGCTCAAAGGTTCCGAGATACACAAACATACCTCTGATTCGGACAATGCAAGCCGATGACCCGAGAGATACGTCACACCACGCAGGGGACACTCTCCGAGCCTCAGACCCAGGGCTCAGAATGAATGAAGACAGAGTTTGACCGTTGGAAGAATGGTGACGTGGGATTAATTTTAATGTGAGTTCATCTTTTCAAACCATTTCTTTTCAGTAATGTTTAACTAAAGCTCTGTTTCTGAGGGCTCATCACTGGAAAAATGCAGTCAAAAAATGATTAAGCACTATAGATAAGAAGTCACAGCGTATCAGCACATTCTCTTCTTAGTAACTGCCACTCTTTGTGTTAAATGACCACATTCATTATAATTAATACAAAGTATTCATACCTTGCTCTAAGAATAAATGTTGTGATTATAATTGAAATATCTAAAAGGCATTTGACTGAGCCAATTCATGGTCGACTGACTGTCGTAACCTTGAAGCACTTGTGAATTCCACTGTAACATGAAAAAAGCACCATGCGGTTGGTTGAGACCTTTTTTTTTTACCATTGCACAGCATTACTGTGCTTGTTAAAAGCATGGAAATGGAGCTTAGTTTCACTTTATTAATATGAACAAAGAGCTTTCTATTTACCAAATGCATTTTTTTCTTTCCTTCGGCCATCTCATTCAAAATCACATGCACTAGAGAGCTGGATTCATGTTTATGCTTCTTCTCATGATTAGTTGTAGTCGGGAAGGAAACTGCATCTGCTGGAACTGACCTGGAAGTGAACAGGGAAACCTATCATTTTAAATCTGCAGTGACAGGAGACATGACCGCTGGACATTAAAAAACAAACCACCAAAAACTCCATGCACCACCAGCTAGGGACACAAGTATGATCAATGTTTACTGCTTTTTGGGCTTGTGATTTTTAAACTGCTTCAGACTGCATTGTATCTGGAAGGAGAGCTGATTATCAACCCCCCTTCACATACCAACACACGTGCCTGGAGCTCATGCCTTTGCATAACCACTGAGAAGGGGCGTGTCACCAACCACTACCACTCAGAAATCCCAGGACACACATCAAACCAGACACAGAGTTCGCTAAAATAGATCTTTATTATAATTTCATCTACACCACTCAGATGAGAGTAGCCAGAAGGGGGCAATGGCCATTCAGTCGCTCTGGTCCAACCAAGGTCTATAAAACAGCACCCCCTCACACCACACCGGATCAAAGAGCACTCCAAGGTTAGGTCAAATCATGCATTTATTCACAAGAACCATGTATTCCCCCTTATACAGCACAGTACAACCACCTTGTGTGATTCAAACAAGCAAGACAACCCTGTACTAACCGAGAGCCACTTCAGTCGTTTCACCCTCCATAGGCTACCACCAATCTAAGGGTGGCCATGCATATGGCCAAGACAACCCAAGAGAAGTATGATAAATAACTGCTAAAAGATAAAGATAATAAGAGACAAAAATGTCAGTTCGGTCGGGGTCCCTCCCTCCCAACCAAAAAAAGAAAAAAAAAGTTTCAGTCCAACCAGGGCTGCCTAGTGACTCTCCACTTGGGATGACACGAGTCTGTCCGGACTTTTATTTTGACGAGCTGCTGCGGGGACTGCGTGTTGAGGTCGCTCCCCTGACATCAGCCACCAGGAAGCAGGACAGGTCGCCTCAACCCCGTGGCAGTCGGCAACAAACCGGGGTGCATGGGCTACAGTGCCACGACATCAACATCCATACAAGAATGACGGGGATCACCGTTCCTGCAGCTGGGTTTGGGAGCGCTGTACGGACTCGTTGGCCACCCGGTCCCTCAGCTCCTCCTCATCGGTCTCTCCCTCCCTGCAGCCGCACAGCAACAGTCTCGATAGCCACACTCCGCCGCTGTTAGCCAGCACAGCCTACAGACAAATGGGGTAGCCAGAAATCCCTGATCTCTCTGTGCAGGGTTTTGTCGGCAGCCAGCGGGCAGTCTGGTCAGCCCTCGCTGGTGGCTTGTTTCTTCCGGAAGCGTTCTCTCACTGCACCTCAGGTGGGCCCTTTTATTCTCCCCATTTCCCCCCATGCCCGTTACTGGCTGGGCCAACCCACAGCACCTCAACATCATTCAACTGATTACCTGCAGCTGTCTGCGATCTTCCCTTTAAGTGGGTAATCATCGGGAGTGCCTGTCTGAACACAACAAAACAAACCATCAGAAAGGCAAAACACCCACAGCACAGCCCAGCAACCAAACCCATCCAGATTACTGGACAAAATAAATGTCGCACACCCCTGACATCGACCCCACATGACAATCTCACCCCTCAGGATCAAAGCCTCCAAGGCCACAAAGCACAGGGACCAAAGCAGCCCAGCTCCCGCTGCCCCCCCCCTGCTCCCCCACTTCAGCAGAGAGGAGTGGGGGTCCACTCCACAGCAGGAGTGACTGTGCTGCTTAGGGGAGAGCCCTGGAGGAGGAGAAGTCTAGGGGTTTTCATGTATAGTGTGTTGTGTACCCCTCTTAAACTCAGCCTTCAAAGGCAGGCTGTGAGTCATGCAATGAATCTCCATATCTGAAAACCAAGATGCATTTACAACATGCTTTATGCTCTGTGTCCTTTGTCTGAATGACTGAATTGAAATGAGAAACTGCCTTTATGTTGTTGCAGATGTACATACATGCACACACGTTAGCAGAATGTGGACACGCAATGACCTCCTATACAAATGAAATAGTCATGAAAGCAGCACTGATCTGGACATTTGTCAGATGAAGAATAATACAGTTACTGAGCTTAATGATATTGCATTCATTTTATTACTTGCACTGTTCAGTAATTCACATCAGCTGCATTGGAAACATTTGATTCAATGCTTCAGACACACTTGAGGCAGTCCTATTCCAGAAAATATCCACTTATTCCTTAATCTTTAGTAACTCAAGCTGCAAAGTCAGTTGTCCACAGTTGTCTCTGGGTTTCCTAGTTTACATGTTTTACTTAGTTTGTAAGAGTTTTCTCACTTCTTGACCTGAGCAACATGGAAACAAGATGAAGCCTATAAATGACTAAAGTGGAAATCTTACTTTAATAATCTTTAATTATCAGTTTAATTAACTTTGGAATAAAATACACAGTGAAGAAATAGGTAATGTATTCATGGAATATTCTAAAAGTATGAACAGACCCTTAAGATTCTTTTTTTAAAAAAGTCAATAACTGCTGAGTGGGCAGGAGGCTGTGGAGAGTTTAGTAGGTCATGCTGAGCCCATGGTGGCTCCTACAATGCCTGGTACACCCAACCGTGTACTATCCCTGGGGTTTGCTAGCTCATGACAAAACCTGAGTGTGCGTTAAGGGTCTAGGACTAAAACTCCCAAATTGTTGTTAAATATGACCCTTCCGTCCACTTCTGTACTGCAGTCTGGGTGACGCAGGATCTCCAGAAGGCCTGATCTCAGATCAGGGGGTGCGTTTTTGCTAAAGTCTAAGACTTCGCTCAGGAAGTCGAGCAGGAGCTCGCCCTTCTCGTCCCCTTCTGTGAAGCACTCGGTGATGTCCATTTGCGAGTGCAGCTCGTAGCTGGTGTTTTTGATGCCCATGGAGTCAAGGTAGCACTTGATGTCTCCTATTGTCACACACTGGCTGATGTCAGTGTGACACATCTGCATCTTATAATTCCACAACTTTCCCCATCCGCTCTGTGCTGTGGAGAGAAACAAACAAACACATCATTCTCTCATGGGAAAAAGGGTGCAGACACACCCACACACACACCCACACACACCCACACACACCCACACACCCACACACCCACATTCACTCACTCACTCACTCACTCACTCACTCACTCACTCACTCACTCACTCACTCACTCACCCACTCACTCACCCACTCACTCACTCACTCACTCTCACAGTCATAGCCATTGGCAAATTCATAGCCCATTCATCCATGTAAATAACCCAAAATGGGGCATTACCAGACACTAAGATGATGAGAAGCTTCCCGTTCTTGTTGAGGAGACTCCGGAAAAATGAAATGGAGGCACCGGGATCGTTTATGTAATACAGCATCTGCAGGTCATGCACAGCGGCCAGAACCACACATTAATATTAAAGATCAAAATTCAGCAGTCTTCAGCTACGGCACTGCACTGAGGAGGAGAGCTAAAAGCTAACAAGCCATGACTTGTTAGTGAAGATGACTTTACCTCTTCACATTTATACTGCTATGTTATGACAATATTGAGAATAAAAAACAGGGGGAAGCTGACTATGAAGAAGAGGGAATAATTAGCAAAATGGCTGGAATTAATTCTCATATTTGGACTGGGATAGTTCTGAATTTAAATAAGCTTTTGTGTGATCACTCACAACACTCTGTGCATAAGAGGTAATGGCTGTGTAAAGACAATGAAGGGATTTACCAACAAGATAACAGGTTCCCTCAGCAGCCCCCTGAGTGGCATGACTCCAATTGCTTTTTATTAGGTTCTGTTCATTTCATCGCATGTGTATTGCATTAAATAGCGCTCCAGATATTTCTGGACAAGCATACAGCACCCAATCATACATTGAGGACATTTTTGTCCTACAGCTTTTGTGATTTTTTCCTCTGAATCATTAACAGATCAGAGAAGACAGTGGGACGCATGGTACCATAGAGGAAGAAAAGCACAACCTGGATCATGTGAATGAAGTCCATCTTTTTGGTTAGCTTCTTCTCTCTCCAGTGCTTTTCAAACTCCGAGGCAGTCATCTTATTCCAGCTGAAGTTTACAAACTCCAGACCTGGGGTCTTTGACACCAAATCTGCACAGAGTAATGCGCACGCAACACACACACTTTACTAACAACTTTTAGTACCTTCTGTGTCCATTTCTTAACAGAAATGACTAAAGTAACTATCATTACATGCAAATGCCCATTTGAAGTGCTTCTTATTTTGTGTGTATTAGTGGGCTCTCTTCCCTAATGAACCTGTTCACCTGTGGTGACATGAGACTTGGTCTAAAAAGGCCACCAACAGAACAAAAAGGCCACCAACAGAACAATGCCATTTGACTGTCCATGGCTGCATGCTAGAATTTACGGTCTCAATTTTAGCCTTTGAGCTACACAAATAAATCAGCAAAATATGAGTGCAAATTACAATCACTATGAATACAGACTGATCCAAATCCAACATATTATATATACAATACAGCCAGGACCATTCTTTTGTGGTTCTCAGTGTATAAGTCCTACTGTACTGTAGGACTGTACATAGATACAGTATATTCTCGAATCATATGTGAAAACACTAAAACAACTAATCTGGGGTCATACAGACACGTGCGTATAGACTGGATCATTTGCAGTGATTTGTAGTTCAGGCAGCTCAGGAATAGAGAGCAGTAAGAAGGCAAGTAATTGGAGCAAAGGTCTCTCAGCACACAGCAAGACAGCGTGTGATTGGAGCAGAGGTTACTCAGTCTGCAGTGAGAAGGCGTGTGATTGGAGCAGAGGTCTCTGTACCCTTGTAGTTCTCCAGCATCTCGCTGCTGGGCTCCACCACCTCGCTGTGCACGGACACGCCCGGGTGTTTGAGGCGGAGCTGGGAGAACATCTCCACGTCGAGATCCCCTGGAGGGACAGCCGCACGGACATCACTGCACTGCCAGCATGCGCTTTTAAACATTCTTATGTGTTTTTCTTTTCTAATTTCAGTGACTTTCAGTGACGTTCTAATTTCAGTGAAGAGCAAAACAAAACCAATGATCCAGGTGGCTTGAATGTGCTTCAGTCGTCAGCAAGTCTGTAATTTAGTAACTTCATTCACAATGTCACACACTGCATGGTAACTGATAACTAAACCATGTGTCCCACGTGGCAAGTTCTCATCGGCAACAGATTGGTTATGGCTGGTAGATAATGATTACAGTGCTTCCACAAAAGTCACATTCAGTGTGTCTGAGCATTTATTTAAAATAAACTGGGTCAATTTCCACTGACTGTATCCATACCGTTTCTGGAATGCACAAACAGAGCATTGTATTACATGTTAACTCCTGTCCGAGCTGCGTAACCTGACTCAGACTTAGTCACGAGGTTCATATGAGTTCAGGATCGGCTCCCCACAAACTGATCAATTCTGCTGCATTGATACAGAGAGTCAGGCTGTCCTACCTGCGCCGCTCCCCACCCCCATCACGTTCAGACTGCCGTTTCCATTTCCAATGCTGCAGAGAATACAACAGCGGCAAAGGGCAGTGAGCACTCCTCTTAATTAGGCTTTAATGGAAGAATATAGAACTATTACTTTAACTGATGACTGGATCTACCCCATCAAAGCCGTGAATCAAGAACCTTTGCATATATAATAATTCGTCACAGATGTGACGTGAACTTCAATGTGAAGAAGGTCAGAAATGCAATTACACTGCACTCTCTATCAAATAGCCCCTGCATGTTACTCACATTATGCTTATTCTCTGTAAGTCAGTAGAAACACTTGCAAAAATATGTTTGCCATAAAAATGATTGACAATTGCATAGCTTTGGTGATTTAGCCTTTTTTCCACAGGATGTCCTTCCTGTATGTTTGCAGGCTATGACCTGCATAAACTGCGATGCTCTGGCCATCTAGAGGTTTTAAGCCTAGAGCCTAAAGTCTGTCGTTTGCATCGTTTTATAATCAATGCAGAGCAGATGCAATTTTCTAAAATAACCTCATTGAGAAAAAATGTGTCCATACATCCTGCACAAGGGAAAGAGAGCTGAGACCCAACAATGTTTTTACAAAAACAAAAAAAGTCATTTGAGAAACTGACTACTTCCAGCAGCATTTTGAAGTATGGGCTCACTGTTGATTTTGGTAAAGTTCCAAATCAATATTCTACAACTCTGTTACTGTTCAAGAACCGTACTGTGTATCGTGTAAACAGAACTTGACGCTGTGTCTATATGCTGAGTATATATTTCTATGACATGCTCATTTTGCCTGTGTATTCCCTCTAAGTAAAATGACAGAGATAATAAACCTATGGGTCATAGTTTAAGTAAAAGTTAAAGTAAAATGTTTTTGCCTTCTAAATAAAACATAACAATGATGCTCATATGCTTAACAGGATCATAACACAGGCACATACGATAAGTAGGAGAACATAATATGAATTCTATAATACATGAAAACATCAAATCTTCAGTTTTGCTTATGATAGAGCTGGTGATTGTGGAGAGTTTCTTAGTTACCTGCCGAGTATGTCAGAGAGAATCCCACGGATGAAGTTTTGCATGCACTGCTGTTCTGAGGAGCGTTCTCGAAACAGCTGGAAGCACTTCAGATACCTGTTCCCATCCTCCATCAGACTCTTCAAAGAATACTCCATCGCTAGCCTTCCATGGACACAGTTAAATATATAAATCACAGTCTGGCAAAGGGCCTTTGTGGTGCTGATCACTTTGTTGTAAACTATGCATTTTTCTTTTTTTCTCTATTATAATCCCTAGCAAAGGACCTGAAACCGCTAACATTTGTAGCTAAACGGATTCCATATTCCTGTGCCTCTCTGAGAGCTCTCTGAAGACTGCAGACAAATGGTCTTTAAATTAAAATTAAGGACTTCAGATCGGCCCCAGTTCATTCAAAGTCCAGAGTCCACAGTACTGAATAATTTTAAGCGTTTGGTGAGGTATCTGGTTGAAAACTGAAGAGCAGGTTGTCTGCATAGATACTTGCTTTTTGATGGAAACTGTGAGCTCTAAAACAAAGACAGCAGCCTTATGTAGGTGCATGTGACAGTTTTAACAGTATGGATGGCAGGCTTTTGGCAAATCCTGTTGTAGCACAACTGTTAAAATGAGCAGATCATCCTATCAAACATTCTCTCTGTATCCAAGATGACAGTGCTTATAGGAGTAGTTTGGGTGGCTAAAAGCATAACGTTTGAGAGACGATAGGTGGAATCTAATACTTTGGAAATACTTTGTCTGGACTTTGACTCCACTAAAGGAATGCGGTATCCCCACACTAAATCATTTGATTTGACATTGAAAGCAGGCTTTTTTTACTTTTATCTGTCATAGTTTTTTTGTCACAGTTTTTTAACCTGTCACACAATTTTACCTGTCACAATTGAAGACAGAATATGTAATATTCACTCACTTTAACTGTTCCAGACTTCAGCTGTGACAATAATTCAGACTGCTGTGCTCAGAGTGTGGGGAGACAAAAAGGTGTGTGAGAAACATCACCCTTTGGCTGGGCTTCAGCATCGCAGGAAAGCACCTCTTCCTAAAGACCCCCAGTATCTTCAGGTGTCTTGGGCAATTCAAGTACTCAGCAATGTGGAATGAGCCTTGTGCCCTGTCCTACCTGTACCACCTAACAGGTGCACCTTTGAAGTGATCATTCACCTCATGGAACAGCTGTAATCAGCGCTGCACCTGAACTTGTGACATAACCTGAAACTCGTAACGTGGAGCTGGGCAGTGGAGCAATGTGGCAAAGAAAGTATTCCAATGGTGCATGTAGCAAGGTGAGGTGGAGGCGCCGGGCTGGGGTGCCGGTACCAGGTGAGAGAGAGCGGTGCTGGACACCGGAGGCAGCACACCTGACCTCCTCTGTGTCTGCCAAGGGCTTCCATGCAGTGACAAACATCACCTGGAAACGCCAGTGTTAGCAGTGGGTGTCTGCCAACTCATTGTGTATTAATAGTTGGTTTACTCTTTCAATTGACGGCACCTCAGAGAATCACTTCAGGATGCAAATATTTCACAGTGTCTCCACAGCAGTCAGACTGAGACACCAACACCCTGCAACTATCCTGTGGAATTCTACATTAATTTATTACATGATTCTTGTCCAGAGCAATTTCCACAGGTTACAATTTCTTACATGTTACTCATTTATACAGCTGAATATTTACTGAGGCAATTCTGGGTTAAGTACCTTGCCCAAGGGTACAGCAGCAGTGCCCCAGTGGGGAACTGAACCTGCAACCTTTCGATCGCGAGTCCTGCTCCCTACCGCTATGCTACTGCCAGAATTCTAACAAACTCGGAACAAATCCAGTATGAATCTAAAGCACTGACATTCTCACAGCACAATAATATACATTAACCTGAAAAAGACTATATCTAGGATCTTTCATAATAAAAAAATTTCCAGGGAAACAGCAGGAGGGTTTTAATTATCTTTCCCTGGACAACGGTCTCTAGTGTTGACTCAAATTCATTATGGATTGAACTCATGCCAATCAAATCAAAATTCCCAGCAATGCCACAATGTTATTACAATGTTGCATTGGCACAGAAGTCAAATGTCGCTCTTTCCAGCCAAACACACAGGAAATATGAATTTTACACGTTATGTACAGTATGGCTGTGTACTGTGAGAGAAAGGGAAATACTGATACTTTCAAACATTCAGGTTTGCTGTACCCGGTGGAGCCGTTAGATAAGACAGTCTAGCTGAACAAAAGCAGAGCACAGAACACAGAGCTTTGGTGTGTTAGGAATGGTGATATCCAGCTGTGTAATACAGACAGGATATAAACTCTGCACATCACTGAACATGGAAATCCATTAAATAAATAAGAGACATGATGTTGTCTGTCTGTTACAGGTTAACTACAATGACTACACTGTTGTTTCAGACCACCACGAGTTAAGTTCAAATCTGCCTTTTAAGTTCACTGCAGTTCCTGAGAGGGAAAAACTGAGCTACAATAGACCCTCAGCTGTGATTTAACTGGATGCTGCTGCTAATTTCACCCTTCTGTGGAAATAAGTGAACGTGTCGGCTCCAGCATTTCCATCTTCTCCCCGCTTAAGTGACTACTTAATATTCATCAAGTCACCGTCTCGCCTCCCTTTCAACTCAGTCAAACCATATTTAGCTTTAATAGAATGATTTGGCTGCTAATAAATGGTAAATTATGATTAAAATGAAGGCCAGTGTTTCCGCAGCGAGGAGTTATGCATGACAGCTCTGTGTCCCTTGTGGAACCTGAATGGATGAATTAGAGGTGACATGATCACACCATCTCTGAGCCGCGCTCCTCAGTGCCAACGACAGCAACACTTTCATTCATTTGGACCTTAACCGGAACAGACAGGCTTAACAGCATGAATTCAATTAAAATCAAAGTTTTAAATATATCTATTTCCCAATGAGCTGCTATGGCTGGGCATTGTCTCGGTACAGGAGCTTTTTGTGATTGACACAAAGTGAGTAAATGTCCAGCCAGCACAGTAAAACTAGCCAGAGCACATCCTGAAAAGTTCCAATCCAGTCAAAAAGCACGATGGCACCAAACTGCATGAGACAGTGTTCCTGTATCTGGGAATTTGGATTAAAAGTATTCTGTCAGTGTTCATAAAATGAGATTTTGATCATTTTGTACATGCACTCATTCTGAAATGAATAAATAATACAAGCATACTCACCTCCTCAGACTGCACCTGCATTCACCCAACCTGAACGTGCTCCAGACCTTCTCTGTGGACTTAGACCGCACTTGAGGCTCATCTGACCACTGTTAATATACTACTCAGCTTACTAATGGCTGAGCTGCTCCACTGCCACAGCTGAGCGTATAGATAGCGCAGATAGCCAGTACCCTGCAGTTACCTTTCATACTGTATTGTTGGATCCAGGGATGTGTGTTAAACATCTTATCACAAGGTCTGTGTGGCCTTTTTGGGGGTTTGGTGTTATTCTGAGCACCTGCTTATTTGCTCTTTGTCTTCCTCACCATGTCCTCAAATTCTGTTAAAACACAAAGTCCCAGATTTAAGAGTAAATGATTATGCAATGAGTGGTCTGTTGGTATCAACAATCCAGTTAAAACTTAAAGGGATTGGGTTTAGCGAGGCACATGAATTACAGACCGCTGTGGAAGTGCATGCAGAAGGGTTTTCAGATGAACAGGAGGCCATGGAGCTCAGAATGACCCTAATCAGTATATTCTAATTGCACTAGCATGGGTTTGATCCAAGCACAGTAAATGACAGGTATAATATTCTAATAATTCAACAAAGCAAAACAATAAAGGCTTGTTATTTTCAGAAAAGAATGTCCAACCAAAGCTGTCTAACACAAGATTTCCAAATTGTCCAAAAATCATATTTTTTTTAAATGCCACAAAACAGTGTGGACCAGCACTGTCCTCTAGTGGCAAGACAAGTGAACAACATATCAAGGTTGCAATAATGTACAACGTGTGTGGGGCGTGTGGGCATATCGTAGACATAATACAGCCTGCGACCTGCCAAATTGTGTCCATTTGGAACAGCCTGAAAGCCCCAGCTGCACATATGCCACGCGGCACGTGCTCTCACACATGAGCTAACACACAGAAACCTGACTTCCAAAAACAGAAAACCTGCAAGCAGCCTGCAGGGAGGGGGAGTCAAACAACCGTAACCAACTGGCTTTGCCTCCATGTGACTAATGACTAATGAAATCAATGAGACACAGCTGAGCAGCCCCCTGTACAGTAACTCATACTGAGGATGTCATTTAATCATAAGCATGGAAGAGAGGTATGACAAACTGGTCAGAATGTACTGTTTGCACCTGCTATACTTCTCCCTCTTACCCCTGGAGATCTGAAGACCTGTCTGTCTGAGTTAGGAACTCTACACATGCTAACACCTGTGAAATACACTCAACAGTAAAATCATATTAGCCGTTATTTGTCAGAGCTACAGCTACAGCTTCTGGAAGCCATTTTGTTGGAAGCACAAGCTGCTGTGAAAGTTGTTGAGGGAAGAGGGTGATGTAGCAAAAAAAAAAAAAAAAAAAATCTATTAATATAGCTGACAATGTACAGTAAATGCACATTAGTTAAAATGTTTTTTGGAGAAATACCAAGTGACTTCAGGAGAAGAAAGAAGTGTCGGTCAGCACACAACCCATAATAGTCTGGGTGCCATAACAGTCTAGTCTATCCAATAGAATAAACATGTACCGAAGGAGCTTGCGACCCTCAAACTATGAACTCGTGAAATTCATGTAGCTGAAAACAACACCAGCAGAGAATGTCAACATTCTCTATAAAGGTGATGTCATGAGATCACCTGTGGGAGGATTGTCACCTTCAAGTACCGTGTGGGGTACAGAGACTGTTACCTGAGTTTGGTCTGCTTACTCAGCATCGGGCCTGATGCTTTGCCGTGGCCTGGGTACGCAGGTGTGCTGTGGCATGCACAGGTGGAGAGGTGAGCCGTCCTTCCTCATGCAGCGCGGTCCTGAGGGTGTCTGTAACTGCATGCACAGGTGGACAGCACAGCAGAGACGGGGTCCAACAGCTGTCAGAATAACACACAGTGCTAATCGCACACCTGACTGCTGAGTGGAGCAGACACCCCCCATAACACTGCATAACACCATACATTCTCTCACCCTGACAGAAATAAAAACGCCAACATCACCTCTGAAACAATGTTACTGTGGAGACGCCGGTCAGTGCACTGAATCAGTCTGCCGCCCGAGCTGTTGTTTCACAGAGTATCACAATTTATTTGCTTTTTTAACTCATTCAAATACACACAGTAGTAACGTAAGTGACACTGTAAACAGAGGCTACACCCATCATTCTGTCCAGGCTACTGCAGAGTTTCAGGAGAACGCACGGCCGATTCGGGGGGTGCAGAGGAGAGAGTGACGCTGCTGAAAAGGGGTCTGAGAAGCGACTCGCTTCCAAAATCCAGCCGGTGGAAATGAAAGGGTGTGATTGCAAGGCCACATCTGGATGACGGACAGCAGTCATGAGTCCTGCATGCTGACACTGTGCACACATTAGTATTCAAACACACTGTCATTTCACCACGTTCTACCAAACCCAAATCAGAACGTCACCACAGCTTTACAAAACACTAACAATCAGTTAAGAAATACATTCAGAGTTTGGGAGAAAGTTTGGGATATTGGACTCTTCCACTGATGTGTTAGTAGCACCGCATCTGAGGTGGAGGAGAGCTTAGTCATTACAGTAATAAACTGATGACCTTTATAAGCATCACTGCGTTCATTCCGTTTCTGAATCAGGCTGATGCCTCAGCTTAGTGTTTGGAGGTAACTGTTTGGTACAGTGTGGGAATGTTCCACTCCACCCTGAGGCTGTGACATCACAGGGCAGGAGCTGACTGATCTACCAATCAGCCAGTCAATCTGATAATAGAGAACCAAATAAATAAATATGTAGGTAGGTAAATAAATAATAAAGTATATACATATTTTTTTCCTGTATTTCAGCATGTCCCCTTCAGGAGGTCTTGCCACTTCTTGTGCTGGCATGGTGATATTCCTGCCCTCACAGTGCCGCATGTGCACCCCCCCCCCCCCCGCTCCTCCGCTGCGTTGGTCCTGGATGTGTGTGCAGGCAGGACTGCAGATACGGGCCAACACTCTCATCACTGGAGTGGACTGTACCATCTGCAACTTTTGGGGGGGGGGGGGGGGGGGTTGGGGTAGGTAATTAACCAGACTTAAAGGCCCAGATTTAGCTCTGGGAGAATCTCTCAGATAGACCTGGGAAACTCTGGGAGGTTATGATTTCTGTTATTGGAATGCAGTGGCCACAACATCCAGCATCCATACAGCGCATCTCTGGTGAAGCCCAGCGAAAGCACAGGAACGGCCACGCAGGCAGTCCTGCAGAGGAGTTACATAACGTTGTATAACAGGTATGAACTGGTCAGCCGTTTCTATCATGGCCTTCTTATGTGTGGAAGAATGAAAAAGATGCCCTTATGACTACACAAGGGAAAAATGTACTGGAAAGCACTGCTGTCAGGGGTGAGTGTTATGTCAATGGCCCAGGGGAAGGTGCTTGACACATCCAATAGACCTCATAGTGCATTAGCTCTCCCACTCATCCTAGCCAAGGTCATGACTCTCTAGTTTGGTTTTGGTAGCATCATTACCTGCTGCTGGAGGAACCCTTTCAGATTAGTAAGCACGGCATACAGAGAATCGGATGAGTAATCACCTTATCTGAGTTTCTAGGAACCTTCAATTCTCCATCTCAGCGTTTCAAACGATGACAACACATATTAGCACTGAGACCAAACTGAACCTGCATGTCCTGACTGGGGCAATCCAGAGCATGAGGGGTTAAATATTTTGAATAATTGAGTCTGTCTGTCAAACTGCAGCAGTACATGTCTAATGTGTCCTAACACTACAGCAGTAGACCTGGTTTTGGTATATTCAGATGACCATAACACAGATACATCCTATAACATTATCATTGAAAACACATTTTCACATCAAAAAGTCTTGCATTACTATGTAAACACTAGAAAACAGTTTTGATCTGAAAGAAAAGACATGAACAGCACTAATATAGTGCATAATTCCACATCTGCTTTGTCACCATTAATCAAAAAGTCACTTGCGGTATGTTCCCTCAGCGGCCAATAAGCACCTGTCTGCATCCTTGGATGCCCTCGTCCCTTTTAAAAAGTCACCCAAGGCAAATGAAAATGTTGTCCGTTCCATAAGCAATGGCACTTGCCAGGTTCCTTTCACTGCTCTGAATGTCACTGTAGTGTCACTGATCTTGGTCACTGACCCAAAACAAACACTTCGCTGTGCTCCTGTCCTTGTACACAGAGCTCCATGCACTAGTTTTTAAAAGTTTAAAAAGGAGGCCTGCTTTCTGCCCGCTCCACAATAACGCGGTGCGAGCCGATGCCCGTGGGAGCCATCTCCGGTGGGGCTCGGACCCGGTCGTGGAAATGTTGCATACGTTTGGGTGGACGCGCCTCGGGTGCGTGTGAGCAGTCGGGCGCGCGCGGATTTCAGCCTCCCGCGCTCCTTACATGTCCGCGTCACCGTCGTAGGCGAGGGTCAGAGGCTTCACGGGCGCGGGCGAGCCTTTGCTCTGCTCCGGCTTTTTGCTGCGGAAACAGACACAGTCAGACCTACTTACTGCTGAACTTCTCCGGAACATTTCGAGAGGCATAATGCAATTTAAGAGGGGTTAATGTACGTACCACACCATGAAGGAGAGAGCGATAATGAACAGAATCAGCAGGAATCCGGCAGCGGTCACTCCGTAGACCCACGCCTTTAGCCGGCCATCTGCGGAAACAGACACACAGCAGCTCCATACTGGTGGCACTAGGCATGGAAACGTCGTTAATTTGAATTTCGGAAAATCAGAAAATGTCAAGATGGTTTGTGGTTCTGAGAACCTACCGCAAAATCAAGTTACAACGTGTAGCTGAAATTAAAACCGAATTGTAAATATCATGTCAGTGGAAATTTTACTATTTGCTTTTAACTTGGCCTATCCATACATGCTCTGAGGTACTGTGAAAAGCAGTACTTATAATTATAATTAGTTGCGATCCATTGTTCCAAGTGATCAGTGTGCTTTCCAGATGTAACACTATTCGTCGATACACCGCAGGTAAAGATAATTTTATCATTGCTCATTGAAGAACATAAATACTGTAACACTTCCATTCCACATCATAAAGAGCTAAGTTAAGTTATTGAAGATGTTTTCCATCTCTTTTGAGAAGTAATTCTCGCAGATAGCCAAAAACTGAACTGTACTATGTGATGTTAATATGAAATAACAATATCTCAAAAGCCAGCTTGTTAGCTCATTGGATCCAGCAGCACCTTCTAGATAATGTTATTAAAGTCACTGTAAGTATCCTAACAAGCTTAGTGCTGTGTTTATTTGTGGTTTTATTTTCGGTTTCATGTAATCAGTATAACATTGATTTTGGTCTCTTTTCTTAATTAATGTGGACCTCAGCAATGTGAAGCCAGTTATGGATCCATTTTATAAAAGCAATATGGAGCTCAGACCTGTTGTATATCATGAGTATTGGCACGGCTAGTGGTTTGAAATCTGAAGAAAGGTAAGAAAAAAAGAAAACTTGTTCAATAATGTTATATTTTTACTTTCCCATCAGTGTTATTTTTCGAGAAATATCGTTTCCTGATAGTTTTTTGTCATGAACTCCATCTCGCGAAACGTGCCCCATCGTATCATGAGCTGAATGCGTCATCTCATATCTACTTGCGACCATGTCCATTTTTAACAGATAAAGGGGAGAATTTAAACAACCTTTCTGGGTGAAATTGGAAAAGGTTGAATGTAGAGTGAGGAAAAATGAAAAGATGAAAAAGTGTTGGTAATTTCTGTAGCGCATTCTACAGTGACGCAGAAGAAACGTTTCTTTGCTGTCTGAGATCGGTGCGTAATACTTTCCTGACTCACTGCAAGTGAAAATGCAGGACCGCAGAGCTGAAAGGAGCAGATCATGGCACAGCGCCGGGGAGGAAAGGAACCGTTACAAATACAGCTGCTAATTGTGTTAATAATAATGTAAAGCAGCTACTCTCCACAGCAATGCGCATGAAGAATGTTTAAAGGTTTAAATACAGAGGAATTAGGAATTATCATTCCATTAGCACTGCCAAACATACAAAATACTATCTGATTTATTTCTAATTATATATACATGTATTTACTATGTATTCATAAGTAATTGTTTATAAAAGGATAATGGCGATCACAGTGACCAACAGTGTAGGCAAGCTCAGGGATCCTGCACAGGTAGCCGCTCTGGAAATACACAGATCAGATGCTCTGTGGTCACGTGGTCACCAGGAATCCTCCAAGGCTATGCCTGGCTGGGCCTGGCCCAATGAAGCCATCAAATACATGATTATTACTAATCTCATCAATAGACAGCCTTTTCCAGGGAAACTAGTGTTATTTACATAAAAAAAGACACTTATGAAGCTCTCAATTTGTGAGTTTCTTTTTTGACAGGAACAGGAAGTCTGCATTCAGACAGACTGTAGCTGGATTTGGCAGGGCTTTGTGAGACTGAGGTCTAAGCCAGGGATTGATTTTGGCCTGTCTGCTTCGAGAGAGATGAATATGGGGAAGGACAGGAGTTTGGAGAGACCAGCAGCATGTGCTGAGCACGCTAATACAGCTATAGATGAGCAGTGAGGTGGTCTGTGGCGAGGCCTCCCTTGTTAAAGGATTGATTAACACTCTTCACACTGACTCACTGTTACACTCTCCACACTGACTCACTGTTACTCTCTCCACACTGACTCACTGTTACTCTCTCCACACTGACTCACTGTTACACTCTTCACACTGACTCACTGTTACACTCTCCACGCTGACTCACTGTTACACTCTTCACACTGACTCACTGTTACTCTCTCCACACTGACTCACTGTTACTCTCTCCACACTGACTCACTGTTACTCTCTCCACACTGACTCACTGTTACACTCGTCACACTGACTCACTGTTTCACTCTCCACCCACCCGCAGTAGCGAGGATTCAGTAGATATGAATTTCCATACAATGCCAATGTATCTGTTGGAAAAAATGGAGGGTGGCTGTTTGATAGGGGTATGGAGTACAGGGGTATCTGTGGGTTGGAGTCCAATAAAGGGATCCAACCTGACCGTGAGGCCAAGATTTTTGACTCTCTATTCAGACATCCTAAACAGGAAGAAAGGTAGAGATAGGAGGAAGAGCTGTGAGCAGCTGACACAGAAAGGAAGTGGAAGGATGGGATTTTATACGAGCAGATAGAACCCGTCTGTCCAGGTTTGCTTAATTGGGTAGGGATTGTCTGAGAATTCTCCTGCTGAATCTTCCTTTGCAACTTTAGCAATGATATGAGCGACAGCGGTGTGGGTTGATGGGTTTTCTCTTGAAACACTAGGCTGAGCCTCAGAGAGCCCAGAGAGACAGTCCTCAATGCCACCGTCTTCAGTGCCCTCCTCTGCCTCCTCAGCATGGTGAAGCTGACCAATCAGAGTGCAGGCAAGACGTGCGCCGGTCACCTGGTCCCACAGGTCGCAGTGACCACTCGCTGAAGAAGTCCTGGATCTGGGATGTCCCGGGCTTCATTCGGCCCGAGCTGGTCTTCACGTCAGCCTTCTTGTTGTCCCCGCCGGGGGTCTTTGTGCAGTAGTCGAGGAATCCGTGTGTGGTCATTACCTCTGTGTACCCCCTCTCACACCCACATACTCCGCTCTGGGGGGAACATTGTCAAAACCAATAATTAGCGTTAATTAACATCCCTGGCCTTGCACTGCAGTTTACTCTCAAATTACCAGTTATACACAGCAACAATTTCAGGGGAACAATACAAATTAAATTGGATTTTTAATGTGTTTGGCTGGACACAGAGAGCATAAATCTGTCTGCCTATTAAAGACACCTGGGGTTCAGTTTCTAAATGTGAAATAGAAACTGAGGTGGAAGAGTGATGTTGTTTTTGGAGAATGGTGCAATCTAATGAACATCCTCCTACCCCACAAGCAAATAATTACAGAGCCTAAAGCATCTCCATACCCAGCTGAAAGCTGTTGAGATAGATTTCACAGCACACAGAGCTCTCTGTTTGAAGTGAAGCACTGAGACACTGCATGCTGGTCCTGTCGCTTGCAGTAGCCTGGAATAAACTCTAAGTGGCAGCAAATGTTCAGTCCAATGGCTTTTGCATGAAAAGCAGGCCTCCTGCTGTTCTTGCTGTTCTTGGCATACACATTTGGTTCTGTTGCGTTCTTTAACTAATAACTTTGATTCAGTGCGCAATCACACACACACAGTCTGTGCAGTAAGAACCAGTAAAGACTCCCTGGCTGCACACTTGCATTAAATACAGTGATGGACGGGATGCTGTTTTCACTGTAGGATTAACACAGGAAGCTGACTTTTCACTCACTGTTGCAACTTAAAACACACAACATACAATATATGCAACAAATATTTTTCCTCCAGTAAAACCCGTATCAAAGAATTCGTACAGAATTTATAATCCCTATTTTTATCCTGATTCTCATGGCGCGGTATATAAACTCCTGCTGATAAGTAGGCCAGTAATATAATCCTGTATGAAATACAGGCACAGAGTGTTTCTGTGTTGGGCCGCATGCTGGCTGCAGTTTTGCGGTCGCATGTAAACGGTGGTGAATGTGCTGCGGATGGGCGCTGTGTCTTACCTGTGTGCAGAAGGAGAAGGGCTTGGTGCAGGGAGGGTGGCAGTGCCGGGTGGTTGTGGGGCGGTGCTGCAGAAAGCAGCCTCCTTCAGTGGGAAACAGAGGCGTTATCAGCACCGTTTCCCCACCCATAACCAAATTAATGTGGTGTCAGTCCTGATTAATGAACCAGGGAGCTCGGCAGAGCCTCTGATCAATCTGTGAACATTGTAATTTCCAAATGGAAAATTACATGTCAAAACACCGCCGAATAATGCCTCCGGAGCCAGGACTCCTCGCTGGAGGAGATTACGCCATCCCAGCCTATATTTGCCGAAGTCAATTCCCTCCAGAGATAGGATCGCCCTGCCTGTTATTTACAGAGCGCCTGCTTCCCCCGGCCCTGATACATCCTATGCAAGCTCATTTGTGAATGTGGCCGAGCCCGCCTCATCCTCCCCATCTTTTAAGAAGAAAAAGCTGCTTCATTGCATTAGTATGGATTTTGTGTCTCCAGTACACCAATGCACTCCATTTCTGACTGAGTTGGAGGAGAGAAAATGATCAATCAACATATAAAATTAATCCGACTTTGTTTAACTCAATAACGGGATCAGTAAGTTATACCGGCACAGGAGATTATGAGGTGGTGCCCTGTGATGTTCATAATTAAAATCATAAACCTAAAAGGATTGAACACATTGAATTTTTAAAATGTGTTTGATTCCCCCCCTGCGCGTATGGCCTGGGTTATGTAGAAATGTGGCGGGGGGGCGGGCAAGGCTGGGCGGGGGGGGGGGGTTGCGTACCGGTGACGTTGACTCCGTCGGATCGCTGGCACCACACCGTCCGCTCATTGTCCCTCCATGCGCTGGTCCTCCACTCATAGCTGTGGCACTTTCCCCCTGTGGAAAGCACAGGGAGCGCTCGTTAGTGGATGCTCGTTAGCGGGCTCTTGTTAGGAAGCCCTTGTGAGGAAGTGCTTGTTAGAAGTGCGTTATCCAGCCAGGCATGACAGCAGGGTGGCCTGAACAGGAGACCTCGCCATCAGCTCGCTGGCGCCCCCCACTGAACAGGAGACCCCGCCATCAGCTCACTGGCGCCCCCCACTGAACAGGAGACCCCGCCATCAGCTCACTGGCGCCCCCCACTGAACAGGAGACCCCGCCATCAGCTCGCTGGCGCCCCCCACTGAACAGGAGACCCCACCATCAGCTCGCTGGCGCCCCCCACTGAACAGGAGACCCCGCCATCAGCTCACTGGCGCCCCCCACTGAACAGGAGACCCCGCCATCAGCTCACTGGCGCCCCCCACTGAACAGGAGACCCCGCCATCAGCTCACTGGCGCCCCCCACTGAACAGGAGACCCCGCCATCAGCTCACTGGCGCCCCCCACTGAACAGGAGACCCCGCCATCAGCTCACTGGCGCCCCCACTGAACAGGAGACTCTGCTGTCAGCTTGCTGGCACCCCCAGCAGGACTTCATCCTCTGAGCAGGAGGCACACCCCCTGCAAGAGCATGGTCCAGGGGGCAGCAGTAAAGGCCTTCCCCTCACGGGTCCTGAGGAGGACGTCATGGGGTGCATACAAGTGCCCAGTGTGGCTCTACAGGTATAAGTCCCAGGCATTACTTTGCAGACCCTGTAGCTTCATAGAATGTTAGTAGGTGAGCTACAGAAAGTGACAGTGTCAGATGAGCTATAACTCATACCTGAAGGTAAACTGAATGAAATGAATCCTGTGGTTTCTAATGCTGTACACACATGGGGATGAGAGGGTGTGTTTTAGCTGGCGGGTCAGGTCAGGCAGGGGACAGACAGAGGAGTAACGCAGGTGTGTTTGAATCTCACACACCTTTGCAGGGTCGCGTCTCAAACACCTGGTGAGGGCAGCTGTCCTGGTTCTCCATCACCTGAATGACCACCGCCCTGGAACGCGCCTGCCGCCCCACGGTCTCGAAACTCCTCCCATCCAGACACGTCAGCTGACAGGAGCTCCATGATGACCACTCCGTCAGGTGGCAGTCTCCTTCAAAGTGAATATGAATATGAAGGATTAGGGCTGATTTACAGTTAACTGTTAACAAGTTAGGGTTGATTTTTGGTTGGTTTAGGGTTGGTTTTAGGTTTGATATAGGGAGAGTTCTGAATGGTTTAAGACTTTGAGATGGAAAATTAATTAAAACTAAAGGAAATTATTCAGGAATTATTCAGATAACCTGCACAGTTAGATTAACTGAATGTTTTACTTTAATTACCTTGTACCAAGATGACCATGAATTTAAGTAGCATAATTATTTAGCAGTTTAAATGTAATTACTCCAGTTAGTTATATACAATATAGCGTGACCACTGCCAGTTTTTCACAGAATATATCACAATGAAACCGAGCTGTGAAGCAACATATAGCCCCAGTCATGTTCTGCAAAACAAAGCAAAATGTATACTGAACAATCCTAAAGGCACCATATGCTCTATGCACCATTTCTGCATATGATCCATCATTTAATCAATTCACAGCTAACCACTTCACAGTCCACTTAAGGAAAATTTCCCTGTGACAATTTCTCCAATGGCTGTGTCTGTCCATCCATGACAGGCTCAGGGCTGCTCCGCCTGGCTCTGCATTAGAGAGGATCTCCACACTAAAGCAGCTCATTACTCTCCATCTGACTGGAAGCCACTCTACTTTCACCCTTCACTGCAGACGGGGGAGCAGCTCTTCTTTCACTGTTCACTGCAGACGGGGGAGCAGCTCGCTCTCCCCGTCTCTATCCTGGGTGCTGCCGTGGAGACGGCTCACACAGCCGTCTCTGCACATGAGAGCATCTCTGCCGAGAAGCGGGAAGCTCTGATGAAAGGGCATCCAATTTGGGCCGGGAGCTAAAACACTACAACTGCAAGGGAAGCACGGCTTCCGAATCTCAGACAGACTGATCAAAACGCGTCACCTGAAGCCTGAATCCTGACTCTGAAAGCCGGAGCAGGCGGTGATATACAGCGGAAATGAGAAAAAGGGACGATTCACAAACTTGTGAGTTTTAAAGCTAGCAGCGAAGTTTCTCCACACAGCAGATTATTTCGTATGTAACTTTGACTCAGTGTAAAGTTGTGGTGTCGGGTCCCTTTCATTTTTGTCTTCTGGAGCAGATTTAAACTCCAGCCACTAACCCAACCCCAACCACAGCACAGGGCATTAAGCACTACGGTGTAGAGCACAACATCACACAAGATCACATCAGAGCACTCAGCTTAACACAGCTCATAAGACCTCACAGTTCCTGACCCTGTGTAGATGAGCACAACACACAGTGTAATAAAGTAAACTACACCACAGCACACCGTGCGATTCCGCAGGACAAGGCAGCACAGGTGTGATCGGCGGGGGCAGCGGCGCATTACCTGGGCAGGGGAGGGAGCAGGGCACCTGCCGCTCCTGGCCGCTCACCCTCCTCAGCTTGCCCTCGCACTTCTCCTCCTCCACGGGTTTGGGCGGTGAGGCCTCCGCGGGGTCGCCCCAGTCCACCACACACGTCAGGTTCCGCTCTCTCACCCCCTCACCGCACTCTGCGCCCTGTGAACACCACAGAGAGCATGCTCAGTGACAGCACAGGAGAGGCGAGGCTGCTGCAGGACCCCTGTCCCCACGAGGAGGGCAGTCTGCAGGACCCCTGTCCCCACGAGGCGGGCAGTCTGCAGGACCCCTGTCCCCACGAGGAGGGCAGTCTGCAGGACCCCTGTCCCCACGAGGAGGGCAGTCTGCAGGACCCCTGTCCCCACAAGGAGGGCAGTCTGCTGCAGGCCTCCCTGTTTCTACTGCCCACATGGGAAACCCGGAGTTTTGAATAGAGGCTATGTGGTCAGAGAAGCCACTGGGTGAGTTTGGTGCTGGTTAGATTGGGGCACACTGAATAAAGTCCTAAATCATACACTGATGCTATGAAGGTATAATTATTTCATAATAGGAGTAATTTTCAATGGGGCTACTGTAGCTCTGCATAGCATTAAAACAGCAACAACCCACCCTCAGACTGTCTGAGCTACTTTGGAGAAATGATTGTCTTTTTGAAACAAAGTTTTCACCCAAATGTAAAGTAGACACGTTACATATTCATAAATGTAAAAGAGACATCGCAGTGCCCCGCTACACTGGAGGTGTTCAGTATGAAACGGTGGTTTGTGGGTGGATACCCACCTGTATGTAAAGCACAGAGCAGGAATGACAGCTGTGAACTTTAGAACACACTGTACCCATTTCTAATTAATGCAACACAAAGCAACAGAAGGCGTGGGTGCGGTGGCATACCCACGGTGCTTTACATGAAAGTGTTTTGTCTGCAGTGCAAAAAAGAATGCATACGGAACTATGGATGTAATTTGGTTGAAAATTGTAAATGCATAAGTAATAAGAATATTGTCATTATAAAAATCAAGAGTTTGAATAACCTTGATATTTGAACTTTTAAGGATCATAAGGCACTTGAGAAACAGCGAGGTGCTTGTTTGCGTTATGTTTCACTAAAAACCATGCCCAAGTCATGTTGGAGACGTCTATTTTGTGATGGAAGGGCAGAGGAACACCCCTCTCAATGGAAATGTGTTGCAAAAGTGAAAAAAAAATACAAGGGAGAGAGCACAGAGTTCAATTAATGTAACTATTAACTTGTAGAAAACAACATGTATGTTGTACATGGAGACAAATGTGCATATATACAGATAGACCTGCAGACAGAACCACAGACAGATGCAGTGACAGACCCACAGACAGAACCACAGACCCCACCCCGCCACTGACAGACAGATCAGACTGACAGTCTCACAGACAGACAGATCCATAGAGAGACCCCCCCCCCCCCCCCTCACTGACAGACCCACAGACAGACCAAGGAGACAGAGACCTCAGGCGCTGAAGGGCTCTGCACGATGTGGGAGGGAAGGAGACCCCGGGGACGAGCGCAGGGTGCTTAATTAAAACCCAAATCCGGCTGGAGAGCAGCTGAGAATCTGCACAGGGCCTGTGCTTTATTTTAATGATCTGACCACAGATCCAAAACCTGGGTCCATTAGGAGTAACCTCACGTCTCAATGACACGGTCCCCTCCCAGACCTGGCATGCATGCACTCATTTTACAAATTCAATTAAAATCTTCATTTTTTCTTCTATAAAGCACTAATCCATGCAGGGTGACTTATCCCGGTGTCACTTTAGCTCACTCCTGTGAAGTGTGCCCACATATCATATGCTTTAATTTCACAGGGATGTCCTTGGGAAACCTGTACAGTATCACACGCACATATGATTTCTGGGAAATGCAGGTTTTTGAGAAATTCACAAGACTAATTTCATTCTGTGAAAGTCGTGAGTCACTGGATTTAATGTTTCTCTTCCACATATAAATTATGGAATGGAGATTAATGTCCGTTTTTTTCAGTCTAACTGCATATGCTTGTCCTTAGCTTTGAGTAACTTCAGAGCAAGCACTGTGTTTTTATTTTACATGTTATGTTACTGAAATTAGTTAAAGGCATGCGCTGCAGTTTGAGCCTTGTTCGCCATCCTCTGATGTTAAAGTAAGGTCACCAAAAACCTGAGTTATCCATTTATAAAGCAATCCCTTTTGTGTAGCATTATTGAATTTTTCATTGCAATATGCATGGTAAGAAATATCTCAGCCCAATAACGTATTAATACTAAATGACCAGGCAGCTGTCTGTAGCAGTCAGCACCTGCAGTGACAGGCATATCCTGGAAGGAGCCCATTTCTGTCCTCCTTCCTGGTGCAGCCTTGCTATATGCACTGTGCTGTAAGTGCAGATCTGTGGAAAGGCCTTTAGGTTAATGGTGCTGGGTTTGAATTCCAGGAAAATCACAGCTCTGCAGCTGCTTCCCCTGAGCCTCGGCTCCAGCTGAAAGCTGCCTGAGCGTCTGCCCGGGGAAACTGGCTGAGGGATTCTGCTGAGATGCAGAGGCCCACAGTGGGAATGAGAGCAGGGTGCAAAGCAATAAAGGGAAACTGAAGGTAAACTAAAACAGGAGTGCAGTGTGTAACACCTGAGCGATTCACACGCACAGCACTGTTTGACATTTAGATATGTTACAAGTGCAAATGATATTGAACATATTGGGTCCGCTCTGTGTGATATTTAGAGAGCCTGAGAGAATTTCCAATTGTTGACATTCCAATCAAATAAAAATGAGAGAAATTTCCATTAACACAGTGCTGTGACACTCCATCCTGTATGACCTCACACCAGGCCACCCTGACGAGTAAAACATTTACATAACCATATTAAAGGGCATCCTGCACCTCTCAAAGAAATTCTCTGAAAGTCATGTTCAGTAACCTTACAGTTCATGTGACAAATAAAAATATTTCTTATAGCAGGTATTATATTTCAAAGTAGAAAACAATAGATTTTTATTTACATATCCTCAGTAAATATAAGCGAAGAGAAATGAGAGGGGCTGTACCTCCACTCTGCACGGAGACCACTGCCCCAGGGCCCATCTGTAGCAAGGCCTTATGGGACAGGGTTTGGTCTGGGACAGCTGGGCGGGGCAGGGTCGTCCCCCCTCATGGGCCTGCTGGATCACGCTCCGAGAGCGTACCACGTGACCTGCCAGGAAATCACAGTGACCAATCAAATTCCCTGTCCTTAGCTACAGCCGGTGAAATACCTCAATTCTTGACAGAAAGCGCACAGATCATAACCACATAAACACCCCAATCATTTACTCAGTTGTGAAATTGTAAATGGCTTTTTCTAAACAAATGATACAAGACTACTTTTTGCGCATTATGTAATTTTTGGAACAATACAGGTGCAATTAGGTAATTGGCTAATTAAGTAATCAAGCTATCTGCTGGAAGACACGCATGCTAGCATATGCTAGGACAGCTCTGCCCGGTACACTGCAGTCTCACTGGCTGCAGTAGCAGTGCTGACAGTCTCAGCAGAGCATCTTACGCGTGCAGGTGCAGTAATACAATGTTTCAGGTTCAGCAGCGTGCTTCAGGCCTGGTGAAGCAGTCTAAATATCCCACCCACTCCTCTTCATTCTGCTCTCTCTCTGTTCAGAGGGTACAGCTCCTTTCTTCTAGTTTCTACTCCAGAATTTTAGCAGGGGATCCATATTCTATTTTTTGATGTTTTATACTTTTCCCCAATTTCCATCACCCTCACACTAATGCTGTCGTATACAGTTAAGTTAAAATTAGTTTTCTTTTTCCTCTTGCTACAGACAGCCGTGATTAGATATGCCCTTAATGGGGAGGCTGAGCAAAGCTGAAAAGGCACCAATCTAACAGTGCTGGCATCTGAGCAGGTGAGGGAGCAGGTGAAGGGGCAGGACGAAGCCCTGCTTCAGGACGACCCCTGGCTGACCCGTGACGAACCGCAGGTCAGTATTACCCCACTCACAGTGGGGCTCCAGCACCATGCACTGCCCACCAGAACCCTGAGTGCCTCTGGAACCAGCTGGGTCAAGAGCGTCTTCATATTTGTATGGAGGTAAAGGAACAAGCGAAAGAGGAATGTGTGCCTGAAGGATTCCTGCCTGACAGACATCCTGTGCAGATGAGTCAGAGACAGCAATGAAGTGAGATATCCTACTGCAGCTCAGCTGGAGGCACCTGGGCTGTTGGGGCTGACAGAGCAATAGTTTGTTCTGACAGATGTTTTAAAGCAGAAGTTTGGCCATTATAAAGCAGGTCTGAAATGATAAAACAAGATTTACGATTACAAAGAGACAGATATCTCAAGGCGGGTGTCTGTTTGTGACATCAAACAACTGTGAATGGCTTTATTTATATTCTGTTTTATCATTTCAGCCTTGCTTTCAGAAGACTGCATGTCTGGTTTAAAGCACTTTCCTAATCTCCAGTCTGTGAACTGACTATGTCCCATCACTATCTGAAAAAAAGCTCCTCTCAGCATCTCTCTGCCTTATAAACGTTTAAAGTACATTTCATAACATTTTCACAACATTTTAACAGCATTAAATTCACAGATCTGTGATTTAACAGGCTGACTTGTAACTCCTTGGGAGGCTGGTTCAGACTGATGGTAAATTCATCAGGGGAAAAAAAAGCCATTGCCAAATGAAGATTAATGAAGACTGTCGAATGTTTCTAATTAACGGACTAACAAGCGTCCCTCCTCGGGAACTGGGTCTGGGAGACTCCAGAGACTTGGTGTGCTCTGAGGTTAAATAATTAGCTCTCAGATTCTGCATGAAGTAATAACTCTGTTCCATCAAACTGATGCTGAACAACCCAGAGATTTGACATTAACTATGTTTATCCTGAATCCATCACCAGATAAGATAAATAATTAGTTCTGATCAATTATTCATTCACTGTGACGAATGAAATGAACTTTGGTAAAGAAACAGCCCAGTTTATTTAAGTGTACCTGTCACAAAGGTAAACTAAAAGGCATCCCTTATAAGATGTAATGGATAACCCTAAAAAGCCTCGAATCTTCCCAGCACATTGAAGCCTCAGCAGCTAGTCCTGCTGAAACTCTGTGGTGGTCACCTGCAGGTCAGGTGTGAGTAAGCACCTTGGTTTCCGCAGGTGTGTGAGCACTCGGTCCATGCTGACCACTCGGAGAGCAGGCAGCTGACGGGGCAGTCCGCCACGCAGTGCGCGCTCAGCTTCCACCTCTGCGGCAAACCCATCTGCAAACCGAGAACACACAGGGGTGAACGCAGGGCTCAACGCTAAATTATAAATCCATACACACAGCAGAGAGCTTCCCTGCCCTCCAAACGCTCTTCAAATGACTGCAATTATGTGCAGCAGAAATGCCTTCTGGAAAGCAGATGAGTTACAACAGGGTTCCACACTCGTGTAAGGTCTAACCAGACGGGGAATGGGATTTGAGGACGGAATTAAAGGTGGGCGTGGTCTGGGAAATGGAATCAGCCACTCTGTCAGGGTGGGCGGGGCTCACCTCTTCGCACATGCTCAGTCCCTCCACCTTTCCGTCGCTGCGTATGCAGTCCAGTTGTCTCGTCCTCACACCCTTCCCACACACAGCCTTCTCGTTCAGCTGACAGGTGCTCCAGTCTGTCATGCATACACAGACACACACACACAAACCAGACAGATTGCAGTGTTATGCTATTGTACCAGAATGATTGTAGTAAGATATTTTACAGTATTTTACAGTATGAGGTAAAGTGAAAGTGACTGTACCTGAAAAGTTGGGGTGTAGGTGACTGTACCTGAGAGGCTGTAGTGTAGGTAACAGTACCTGAGATGTTGTAGTGGTAGGTGACTGTCCCCGAGACAGTGTGGTGTAGGTGACTGCACCTGAGACAGTGTGGTGTAGGTGACTGTACCTGAGACAGTGTGGTGTAGGTGACTGTACCTGAGAGGCTGTAGTGTAGGTAACAGTACCTGAGACGTTGTAGTGGTAGGTAAAGCAGGTGCTGTTGAGGATGCACGCCTCTGTCTCCTGTGTGTCGGGGCAGGTTTTCTCTTTCTGAGGGAGACGCAGCACATGCCTCCATCTCTTTCTTATAGTATTCTGGTCACATGGCTGCAAACGATCAAACAGGTACAAACAGGTACAAACATGACACACTGCAAGACAGTCAGTAAACGGAGATACAGACAATGCTTTCTACAGGAGCAGGCCTTACCCAGGAAATCAAACTCAACTGTTCCACCACACTGTGTAAAATAATCCACATCTCCATCACTGCCAGTTACTGATAAATGAGTCACTGCTCAGATGGACAGGCCAGACCGCCAGGTGTTACGGCCATTACTGAGAGCAGTCTTCACCCCCTTAAACATACAGCACATCTGTCTCTCAGCCTCTCCAACGGGAGGGTCTCAGTCATTAATTACAACTGGAACGAATCCCCTAACGTCCATCAGTGTGTGGATTTTGGCCACGCTCATGAGAGTGGGATGGCAGCACACCGCTCAGAGAAAGGCATTGATGGGCAGTCCATCAAAGAGATGTGCAAAAAACAGACAAAGCCAATGATGCTTGAATAAGTATAATAATTATATTTGGTAAAATTCTAATTGGCTGGTTAGGCCAGCCAGGGAGATCCAGCTGTTTCTAATACAATAGTGTGTGTTTGAAATGTTAGAGGCTTGAATTTCAACCAGTGAGCTGAGAAACCTTTGCTTGACAATTACACTGATATACAAGCAGTATTTATCCAATTCATAGATCCATCAGTTCGATAAGCAATACTATGTTTTATTGTCTTAATATTTTTGTTTTATGTTTTATGATGCTTCAATGACTACATCATTAATAATACAGGGTATGCAGGATGAATGATCATGTACGGAGAGCAGTAGACCATTTAATGCAGAGCTGTTCTCAAAAGCTAGTATGAATTCCTGCCATTGACCCTTTTACATGCCGTGGATTACACTGTCCGTTCAGACTTAGCCTGCCTCGTATAGGGAGCCTGCACAATGAAAGAGATATCGGAGCAAAGACTAAAGCACTAATGAGGTCTGTCTCATCCTTGTTGGAGAGAGATTCAATCACCATCTAGAGTTCATACTGGCCATACTGTATCTCATTCATATGCAGAATCTCAGCAAGGATTGATACAGTATGATTTATCAGTGTGATACAGTAAGGTTTCCACTTAAGCTTTATGCAGATATGTTAACTTTAGACCGACATCCTTGACATTAGTTTGTACTCGCACTGTGAAAGTCAGTCTGAATATGAGCGTCTGCTAAAATGTAAAAAGGTAAATGTAATCTATACAGATAACAGAGGACAGACACTCTGCTGGCCCACTGTGACATCACACAGCTGGAGACAGGTCTTACCAAAGGACAGCTGCTCCACTGGCTCCACTGTGACATCACACAGCTGGAGACAGGTCTTACCAAAGGACAGCTGCTCCACTGGCTCCACTGTGACATCACACAGCTGGAGACAGGTCTTACCAAAGGACAGCTGCTCCACTGGCTCCACTGTGACATCACACAGTCGTCAGGGCAGGGCAGGAAGCAGGTCTGGGCTCTGAAGGGCATGTCTTCCTGGTCACATAGATGGTCGTCCACACTGTCCACCTGGCCCTCGCTGCCCTTCCTCACACACCTGCCGGTCAGGTGAGGGAATATGCCGTGTCAGAGCAGGTACAGTAAGGTGTATGGGTCTGAGGGCAGGGATTGTGACTCACTTGACTTTGCGACTCTGTACACCTTCCCCGCACGCTGGCAGCTTGTCCACACTGTTAATGGTGCACACAGACCAGGACTCTGCCACCCATGCGTACTGCTTACACTCGCTGTAGCAGGGCACGGCCTCATAGACCTGGGGACATACACACAGAACAGAGCAGGCTGTTAAAAACACAGACACACACACACACACACACACACACACACATACAGAGAGAGGGAGAGAGAGGGAGAGAGAGAGAGAGAGAACACAGACACACAAAACACAGAACACAGAAAACACACATGCTCAACACATGTACATGTTTTTCTATTAACAAATCTATCAAATTTCATTTATTAGAGTACATTTTCACTACCACTATTGTCACAAACCACTAAATGTGTAGTATTGTGCATTCAGTAGAGGGAATATTGATAAGAGCATCTGCTAAATGACAACATATAAATGAAAATAAATATGAACCAATCAAAAGAAAAAAAAATTGCCAAAAGTTATGTAGTGTCGTGGAATTCTTCAGAACACAAGAGCGAGTCCCTATTGCTTTGAAATTTGGTGCAAGAGTGTACTAGCTGCATCAAGGGATCAGCACGTCACGTTTCCTGGTGAGTTCCGATTCTGACAGCTCTACATGCTCCCTTTACAGCTGGCAACAGCGCCCTCCAGGGTTTTAATCCTCTAACAGCATATATTACACATCCCATTAATTATATAGCTAATTCAAGATTACATTACATTACATGATATGCATTTAGCAGACATTCTTATCCAGAGCGACTTCCAGCACAAAAGAACACAAGTGTATCCATTCAATGACAATGTCACTCCCAGACCAGCAAGTGTGAACATAACACCATTCAAGCCCTGCCACAAGTTACCAGCGGAAGCCCGGTATACTGCGATACACACGCGGTGTGCTCAAATGTGCAACATTGCATCTGACTCAAAGACTTTATAAAAAGGACTTGTTATGCCATAGTATACCATCAAATTACGCGAAACTCAGAGTAAAAACATGGGGTCCTCACCGCCTGATGATATGGATGTGAAGTACACATGGTGAAAATCTTTATTTGCCCAGTTAGTAGCCTGCCGGTATTCGGTGAATTTGTGCTAAAACAACTGAGTCGCAGGACTCTAAAAATGGCATTTGACAATTGTAAAATTACATGGATCAAATGATTATAAATTGTAAATATTTTTGAATGTTTCTATTTAAGTTTTGCAATGAAAAGTTAATATGAGATTAAGTACTGATGTACATTCCATTGTCCACTTTAGATCAGTTTTGTAAAAGATAAAGTGTGTGTTTGTGGGATTGGACTAGAGAGTGAATTGAACTGAGGGAATTGTGTCAGAATACTGAATTGTGCTTTTTTTTAATTGACTTCAAATTTGAATTTAGAGGGACTGACTCTGTCTCTCTGTGGAGTGAGGCGCTACGTAAAGGTGTGATCAGACCGCGAGCCACACCCCTGCAGACCCGACAGATGCGGCTCGCGCTCTCAAACGATATCCCATCTGTCCCCGCATCTGCGTACGGCGCGCCGCTGTTCACTTCGCCTAACACGCGCAGTCGCCTCCGATTGGTCTGTTCTCCCATGTCTGCACGCGTCACTGGCTGGCATAAGCTTTGCGCAAAGGGAAAAGTGTTGCCTTGTTCCAGTCATGAATTTAGGCCGCCAGCTCTTGATTATAACAAACTGATTAATCATACCACTAAACAAACTATTAGCTGCTACAGTATTCTACAACTCCAAATGACCATGTGGAGTGTAGAGTGGATATGGTGTGCAGTCTGGACTCCGCTCAAGTCAATATACACAGACAAAAAAGCTCAATGATGTGTTATGACAAGACAATATATTGCAGAGCTTAAAAAGTCAGCAACAGACCTTTTAACATTGCAAGAAATTATACAGTAATATCACTCATTTTCTAACCTTATCTCCAACCACTCAACATACATAGTTTTCAGCCCTGAATGCACAAAAGGTTTTCTGAATGACCTGTCCAAATGCATCAGGAGGTCAGCTGCAGGAACTGTTCCAAAGAATAAGGAAACGAATGCCTTCTCCCTGGATCCAAGGAGGCCATGTGCTCAGAAGAAATGGTACCACAGACAGATAATCCTCTCCCCTCCTCGGGTTCTGTCTCTCTCTTACTTTCAGTTCAAGTGCCCCCTTTTTGGGGAAAATGAAACAATACCAGGTTAGCTTAGATCTGCTTCAGAAAAGGCTCACTCTCTATTCACAAGCTAATGAAGTCCCCTTCACTCGCTGCAAATGCCTGACCAGGCTAATGAAGTCCCCCTCACTCGCTGCAAATGCCTGACCAGGGGCAGTGTGTCTCACATCAGTTTCTCCTGGGACCCTGGTCATGTGACGGGGTGCTGCGGACCCAGCATGCATCAGCTGCACTGTGGAAACCAGAGCACAAAGACAGAAGCAGCAGCACTGACCTGAGCCTTCGTGGACGTCCATATTAGCAGTGCGTGCCAGGCAGAGGGGGAGAGAAAAGAACGAGATATCCATTAGTTTGTGCGGCTTTTCGCTGCTCCTCATCTATGCTTTCAAAGTGGCTAAACTTAATTTCTCCAAGCTCAGCTGTTCCTCCAGCTCTGCAAATCCACTGATTAAGAGGAAGATTCTCCCGTCGGCTCTACCTGTTTGCCTTATTTAGATGAATGTCGATGGAGACTAAACAGCATTTGGCTGTGGCTGTATTCCGCCTAAGGACTGAAACTTGCTTAGATTAAGATTAACCAGGTACCAAATGTTACAAACTAAAAAAGATCAAAGATGTTTGTGCTGTGCAGGATTCTGTGCTATACTCCAGGAAAGCAACAGTCCACAATCCGATTCTCACCTGACAGTCTGAGAGCCAGGAGAAGGGGAGGACTGCTACATAAGACTGCGCTGCACTAAAGACTACACGCTGAAGCCATGTGGTCAGTAGTGAACCATATTTGCACCTTTGGTGCAAATTACAATAGGAGTCAAGACCCTTTCTGAATCATTTAATTGATCACACAGAAACAGCTTACATAACTGCAGTCAATAACAGGATGTAAGCCAGAGCTTGCAGTAAAGACAAACTGAATGTGCTATTAATCACGATACCTTCTGACATGGTAAATGGCAATTAGAGCTCTTTCATACTGGAGTCAATTAGCTGTGGAATTACTTTACAGAAAAACAAAACAAATGCAAACAAACCAAAAAAAATGGAATCACGTCTGTGACTCGTCTGAGATATGTGTCTGCTCATTGTCTTATTGCACACTAATTAAAGAGCGTTATCGGAGCGTTGTTGGAGGGAGCGTGCTGTGGCGTGCGGCCAGGACTGTGCTGGGAGAGGCTGGGGTTGAGCTGCGTGCAATCGGCTGACGTTAATAAGCAGCCATTTAACCCTGCGAATGCTGCAGCCACAGCCTGAAACACGCAGGCGTTCGACTGACAGGAAAGCAGTGACAAGACGGCCTCATACCGATCTGAACTTCTGCGCATCCCCGCATGGGCGTGTGGCCCCCCCCCCCCGGCAATCCTCGCTGGTGGGGGGGGGGTTGTTAGTGCAGAGAGAGCCCCCTGCGCGGCCCTCAGCTCCTCTCAGAAACAGAGAGGAAATAAAGCCTCGCAGCTGCGTCTCCTCTCTGTAAATCTCTTTAACTGTCACGCTCTGACTCCTGCTTCAGATAGAGCAGGCCATTACAGCCGGCCGACTCCCTGGACGTGACGGAGGACAGCCATGTGGCAGAGCAGCTTACAGAGATGAATGTCTCTTTCATGATGCTCTCTAATACTCTTCCGAGACGCTGTGCGGATGCTGAGGCACAGCGAGCAACGCTGAGCGAGGTCACTCTATCCCGGCGAGTCGCAGAGACGGAGTAATCCAACGCGTCCTGCCAGAGAACCGCCTTTAACACACATGGGTGTAATAAAGTGCGCCAGGGAATCCCATCAAGACGTCAAGCCCACGCTGGTGAACTGAAAGGTCATTCCAACAAGGAAGATGCAGTTTGCCAACTTTTAAAGGGCGGCCATATTGATCTCCCTCACATGGGAGACACGACATTCTCTGCAAGGAAAGACGGTGCAGGTGTAAATAGGAACAAACTGTCCAGAAGAAAAAAACACTAATAAAAAAAGACATTGGCAAATACTAAAGACAGAACCAGAGTACTCGTAGAAAGAGTTCTGTGCTTCAGACACCCAGGAATGGTTTATGCTTTGATATTAAATGCTCAATGAATGCTGAACAAATATCTCTTAAGGTGATTTTTCAGAAGCATCAGAAACATTGACTCTCTAAATGACCTGAGCCAGGCTTGGTGCTGTTTCCTGGACCTTGTGCCCAATAAGGATTCTATGATTGAACAAAGCAATAAAGCCGGTGGGAGTCACACAGAGTGAATGCCTTCGTGTGCAAAGCCTGGTCAGTATTATCAGATTCACGAGCCTTGCTGTCCTGTATATGGATCAAAGTACATTACAAAATATTTCAAATTGACATGGCATTTTTTTTCTCCTCATGCAGGTTAACTGTTGAATTTGATTTATTTCAATGGGAGTCTTTAAACCCCGAAGAGCCACTGTAAGTCTAATAAGAACATGCTTTACTACACCTGTAAATAAATTAAATTTCGAAGCACAGCTGGGGTTTTTTTTTTTCCACAAAGACGCTGCATCGCTGTCGGGTGTGTTCAGACTTTCATTATTCCAGACTTTTTTCTGCTCTGCTCATTTTGTTATTCTAATTAGCCGATGTGGCCATGACTAACCTTGGTAACAGAAGTAAGCGCTGGGGGCCATCTGGAGTAGAGGAGCAGTCTGATGAAACTGGAGAGCCTCCAACACAAAATTAAGCTGGTTGCCACTTGTGACTGTCCAAAGAATATGCAGATTCGCAGCATGGTTTGTAATGGAAAAGGCCACCTCCCTTCAGGCAAATCTCTACCCTAAGATAACATTCCTGTGCATGTCACCCATGACATTAATCACATCTGATCTTCAGAAGCAGTGGATTGTGGGAAGAGGAAAAAAAAACAGCCACCTGGCCAGTGGTGCTGATCAATGCAGAGCTTATTCAGCCTCTGCTCTAACTCATCCATTATTTATGCGTTTATTTATCTGTCAGGCGCTCTCATCCAGAGCGACTCACAGGGCTAACCTGGCACGATTCATTAAACGTGTATCACAGGACCAACACGAGAAGCAGGGCCAGAAACACAGCTCCCAAGCACTGAGACCGAGCGTCAGGCTGGAAACCAGCTACAACAACAGCTACTGTTTTCGCATAAATACACTGCACTGCCTACCACCTGCTTACAACCAGCCTCACAGTAATACATAATCATTTAGAATAAATAATATCTTACAGACAGTAAAATTAATTTTCCAGGATAAATTTATCATTCAGAGCTGGGCTTTGGGGCTTCCCTCCTGCTGTGTTTCTGAGTTCTTGTATAATCAAGATCAGACAAACAACTGCGTTTAAAGGCAATTCCGATGTTACGGCCGAATTAATTTAACACATCCAACGCTCTCAGACTCTATGCATTTACATCCTATTTAGAAGAATTACAGTAAGTGAATAATGGCAGACAGGGAAAAAAAAACACTTTGATGCCACGTTTCAAAAGAAACATTTCACTGAAAAAGGGCAGAAAAGCAACAATTTGCTAAGCTCTCCTTTCTGGAGAGATGATCTGTGTGATGGGTGTTTAAAGAGGTGTCATTAGCAGGCTATCTCCCACTTCCTGTGATGCTGTTATAGGCTCAGCATGCACTAAACCCATGACGTCCTCACACTGACACGCTAATAGCAGCTCTCAGGTTCACAGATGATTTTTAACCGAATGAAAACACTGGGATGTGGGAGACTGCCAATGGGGTCCAGGCCAATTTCAGCGGAGCCTTTTCGCCCCCTTTCTTTGTGAACGGCGCGTTTGCTGATTAGATATGACTAATCACAGTTTAAAATCTAAATCAGGTTCAGGAGCTGAATAGCAAATTTTCATCAAACCAGCTTTTTTTGCTTTATGAAAGCTCCGGCAGGCTTCTGAAGGCACTCATTAATGCAAATAAGCTTTAACCCAATTGAAAACATCAATCCGGCCGTCACCATGCCAGCTCACAGGAAATAAATCATAATAAGCAAACTGACAGGGAAAAAGGCCCTCGTCCGTCCAGCACGATTCCCCTCCCTGAGAACCTGCGAAACCACACTGATGAACAACAGGGACTTTACCTGTGCTGCAAACAGGAGCGTGTGATTACCCGGCAGACAGGAGCGTGTGATTACCTGGCAGACAGGACAGCGGCATGCCGTGCGTTACCCGTCAGCGCTGCGATGTGTGTGGCGGGGCTGTACGCACTCTATGGAGCTGCAGAGTTTGACACATTGTCACCATTAAGAACTCCCATGAAGGACTGGCGCAGTTTGTCACCAAGTAGCTGAGATGCCAGGGAGGATGAGAAAGACTTATGATGGAGAAAAAGCTTCTATAGTTACTGTGAGATATCCTGTTGTAATACACATAGTAATACTGCACCTGTAATACACTCTTCTACAAGAGAGAGCAGCACCTCAGGTTCAAGAAACCTCAGAGTTATGACCTTATTTTGACAAGGAGACTTGTTTCCCTATCCAATAACACAAATATTCTCACTTTGTCCAATTAAGAAGTCTGATCAAGGAGAAGGCTTCCCTTCCATGACCTCACTAATTTCCCGGAGTTGTGCTTTACAAAAGACTCTTCCCTCACAGATGTGGGAAAGTTAAGACGCCCCCTTGAACTGACTACTATAAATTATCATTTACCATCTAATCGGACATCTGTGTCAGATGCACTGTGTAAGTAATTGGAGATGTGAAGTGATTTTCCGTTAAAAAATCGACACATTTGAAACCAATCGGCTGGGAACACAGAGGGATGTTCCGGGGGAAAAATAAACGGCTCTTAAAGGCAGATTTATCAAGCCTTGGTGCAGCACGTCCAACCGAGCTGCAGCCCCACTGCACTGCTCGAGGATATGAGTGATGCAGCAACCTACCCAGGACTGCATCACCATCTCCCCCAGCCTGGACACTCACTCAGCTGCTCACCTTTCACAGACCACCCAGCTTTGTCACCTCTCTCACGGGCAGCAGAGACCCATCCTGACCCTGTTAGTCCAGGTCTCTACCCACTGACAGCGCACTCAGACCCGGTTTCAGTTTCAGACACACCCATTAATTACGGGTCTGAGCAGATCTGAGCTTATCTTCAGCACTGCACTGTAGCCGAAACGCTGTCAGAGAGAACAGGAGAGAGATGTGCGTGTGAAGAAGCACACATCCCTGAGTCGTACGCTGCTGTGGCTTTATCATTTTATTCGGGAACGCCATGGTAACACATAAGCTCATAAGACACTCTAAATCTTTCCCATGATTTTACAACGGATGTTTCACATCGTAATGTTTGTGCCTACTGGCTAGGATTTTCATCGCAGTAGAGTAAATTTGTTACTTTGTTCCAGTGAAGATCTGATAAATCCAAAAGCAAAGTCTTATTAAAAAAAGGCAAACGGTTGTTTTGCCGCTGTGATGCGCCTCGTGCCTGTGATTTGGGCAGCAGAAGAGGAGCTGCATGGAGGTGATGGAGGTGATGGAGGCGGAGGGATGAGATAGGGCTCCTGTGGGAGGACCGGGCCTGTGGAGTGGATCCAGCCCAGTCTGCTGACAGCACATGATGGCTGCCATATGGCCAGGCCTGCTATCAGAGAGCTGGGCTGCTCAGAGCGGCGAGTCCCAGGCTTCAGGCCTTCTGAACCGCAGCTGAGGCCAAAGCACCGCAGGGGAGCACAAGCTATCTACAGCAATGAGATTCTGATTTTTACCTGCAAAACTTAGAACGGTATGGCTTGGGATAGTGCCTTCCAATCCAACAGTAGATGCACCTGCAATTAACAACTCCCATGTATACATCAGGCAGTGGGCGTAGGTGTAAATTGATAAGCAGATGTTATCTGAGATCCTTCTTTGGATCTGAATACTCTGAAGGCCTGCTTTGAAACATGACCTTTTACGGTCAATTTCAGATGACTTTACGCTGCAGTGCTGAAGATCTCACAGGCAGATGTTTCCTTGGTTTCCATCTTAACTTTGTAGCGGCCTGGAGGGGTTCTGTTTAATCATTTTTACTGGGAATCTAAATAAGATCTGCATGATATGAGACTCCTATGTTATATAAAATACCTTCCAATATTATATGAAGCAGTCTGTGGACTGTCTCTGTGAGGATGTCAGAGAGCCAGCCATTCTCAGTGGGCAGTCCTACATACAGCATCGCTAATTATCCAATCGGATGGCTTGTTTTTCTGAGAGAACGAGGGGCAGGAAAGTTTCTGGTCTGACAGAACAGACTTCAGAGGTGGCGAGCAAACCGTATCTGTCATCAGCTCAAACGCAGAAGGTCTGGGCTTCCGGAACATCTGCTTCTGGGACCGTGAGTGGGACAGAGGATTGCGTTCTCATGGTTTCAGAGCTCGAAAAGGCGAGTGAGCAGAGTCTCCTACTACTACCAGGAGCTATACTAAGCAGCGCATTCTGTGTGTGACCCACTCAACTTTGGCACAATCCCACAAGACCTCCTTCAAAGTTCCTGTGTGGTTCCCGTAAGATGTGCAATGAGCACTTTAGCTTTGAAGTGAATGTGAGAGGCCTGCCCCTGAGCCCAGTGCATTTAACATGCATCAGCTGCAGGAGCGTCACCCACGCCACCGCCGGCGCTCTCTGACCCTTTCTGCAGATGTGTTTGAGATGACAGATCAGTAGTTAGATGACAGGAGTACTGCTGTGTTCTGGGCCGTGGACAGGAGCGTGTGCAGAGCCACATGAATGCAGAGCCGACATCCTCACAGATACAGCGCCCCCTTTGAGGGTCCTCTGTCAGCAGCACATAGGTACAGCACCTCACCTGGCCTGGGCAGAAGACTGTGTAATCTGCATACTGCAGGAACAGGGCTGTGTAATCTGCAGGAGCAGGACTGTGTAATCTGCAGACTGCAGGAACAGGGCTGTGTAATCTGCAGGAGCAGGACTGTGTAATCTGCAGACTGCAGGAACAGGGCTGTGTAATCAGCATACTGCAGGAGCAGGACTTTGTAATCTGCAGACTGCAAGAACAGGGCTGTGTAATCATCATACTGCAGGAGCAGGATTTTGTAATCTGCAGACTGCAGGAACAGGGCTGCGTAATCTGCAGGAGCAGGACTGTGTAATCTGCCGACTGCAGGAACAGGGCTGTGTAATCTCTGCAAAACCCCACTCCATTCTGACCTCTGAACCCCACTCTGTGCTGATCTCTGAGTCCTGCTCCATGCTGATCCCTGCATCCTGCCCTGAGCTGATCCCTGAACGCCTCTGCATGCTGATCTCTGAGCAGATGTGCCAGCATGAAAACTGCAATATGGCCATTTACAAAATGTTAACAATGAGCGTTCATCTGCCTCTTTAAAGATGAAAAAGCGCATTAGCAAATGCAAACTCTGATTTCAGTGGCAGGATATTAGAGGCCGGTTTAACAGGGGGCAGATTAAGCTTGTTAGTGGGTACTTAACCATCTGTACACAGATCTCCAAAAGAACACATTTGAATATTTTTCACGCATGCCTCCCCATCTGCATACTGACCTCCACCAGCGGTGTCCTTTAAAGCCTGTTCAAGCATACAGAAGGCATTCACAGCACAATGTTCCTGTTTAAACTGTGACCCAATGGGGAATACACTGTCAGAAATATTTGCCTGGAGGGAAATACGCGAATGTAAAATCAAAGGCCATTCTGGGACCACCTGTCTGCTCTCCTGCCCGTATTTGCGCGCAGACAGAGCTCTGTGTAAGACTGACTGCACAGCTTGCATGCCTGCTCTGTGCGGCTTTATGGAGCCGCGGCCTCAGGCCACTCCAATAACCCTGCTATCACATGGCAGTCTGTTACCCTTAACCCTAAGCTCTCTTAACCTTCAGCGTTGTTTTGTAATATTCAGCCTCTGTCCAACTTGCTACATAGTTGTGTAAAACATTAAAAAACCTGGCAACACACAACTACCGCCACAGAAAATTAATAACAAAATAACACAGTTAATAACACAGAAAATGCATTGCATTTAGACAGAATAGAGGGATAGTTCTGACTAACAGAAAATAAAACAGCCACAGCTATAAGTTTTATAGCTGATGTTTAAAGAGGTTGACAACCATCAGGACCAAAAAGCACTACATCACACTACCTGCTCAGTATTGCAATGGTTCAGGTCACTCCTCTGTACAGACATGCTGGAGGCCAATTTACTTGTTGACAGGAACAGAGTTCCAATTATCCAATTATAAGCAGAGTGAGAAACACAAGTCTATACAAAACCTGTGTCTGTGGGAATATTATTCCTGTAATGAGCGCTCAGATGCAAGGCACATGGTAACAGCGGATGGAGACTAAAAGGTGATGAGTAATCGGATAAGCAGTGATCAGAGGAGGACATCTCCGACCTGGTCCTCCTGCTCCCCCAGCAGTGCTGCTGCCTACAGCGCAGGGATACCGCCATTGTTACCACATAATTGTTTCCGTGACGATTCACATTGTGAATTTCCTGGTACACAAAGCTTTCAGAAAAGCAGCGTAATTAAAGGAACTGTGCTGAAGAAAGCCCTCAATTCAGATCACAACACGGGTGGCTATTAAGCGGAAGTCAATGCACCTCCACTTCGTTTAGACACAACTTCCTGCATTAACGTGCTAATTAGTGTAACCCTGTGAAAGCCGCATATCACGCCCACAAAGAGCAGCTTGTTCCAAAGCCACAGGTTTCTGCAGCAGGAACACCTGTGCAAGACATTCTCCACATGACCTTGCTCAGCTGCTAAACGTGTTGCAAAGCCCACACAAGCACAATAACAGAAGCCCCATAAAACCCGCGGCCTCGTGCTGCTGCTGCTGCTGCTGCTATTGTTACTACTGCTACTGTTAACAAAAGAAAGCAAGTGACTTGCTCGGTCCCCCTCACACTGACCGGCCGTGATACCTGTATACAGGCATGGAGTTGACCTGTCTGTGGCTTGTGTAACTGCAGTTACGGTATGTAACAACCATGTGCATGTGTATTTAAACAGCAGTTACTGAGTGTGGGTCCAGTGTAAGCACACAGTGAATGCACAGGCATTAGGGTCGCATGAGGAGGGACCATGTCTGAACAGTGCAGGTTTGCAGACAGGTGAGTGGGAGCAGTGAGGTCAGTGCTCCCCCTGGTGCTGGTGTGGTCTGTCTCTCTCTGTGGGTGCTGTAGAGTCTGCATGCGCTCTGTCACCCACCTGATTCTTCACGTCCAGCTTGGGGCAGGGCCGGCCCCCGTTGAAGGCCTTCTCCCGCAGCCACTTGGACCTGACCTTCACTCCGCTGCCACAGGGGGCGCTGCAGGTCGACCAGGCCGACCAGTCGCTCAGCTTGCAGTCTAAGGGGCAGGGGACGTGGCACGCCTCCTCCATGTAGCCTGCAAAGAGAGAGTCATGGGCACCAGGGAGCCGGGGACTCCTCCAAAAGCTAACCCTAACCCTAACCCTATGTGTGGAGGCGTACAGGTGTGCAGGTATGCAGATGTACAGGTGTGCAGGTATGCAGATGCACAGGTGTACAGGTATGCAGATGTACAGGTGTGCAGGTGTCCCCCAGCCCTCCCTGGGTGGCCGGCGTGGAGATCTCACCTGAGGTGCTGCAGAGGGTGGGGTCGGCAGGGCGGTTATCGCGGTCCACACAGGCCACAGCACGGTATCGCACGCCTTGCCCACACTCTCTGACCTCCCGGCTGCCCCTCCAGCTGAGCGGAGCGGCCAGCACTCGCCCGTCCGGCAGGATGCAGTCTGACCAGTTACCCTGCGGCCGCGACAGGAAGTCCATACACGGGCACGGCTCTGTCTCCACCAGCGGGTACAGGTCTGACCGCTGACATCTCTCCCTCTTCTTACTGCGGCCTGCAGCACACACGTTAGCCAATCAGCATCCCCCACACGCTCGCAGGGTGATCCCACCAGCGCATGCACATCTAAAGTCTGTCATCTGAACAAGAAATGAGTTTGCACACTTCCACAGACGCGCTGGAGCAAACGGACATGAACATCACCTCAGAGATACAGCGCATTTTGAACAGCACTGCGGTCAGGTATACAAAAAGCTCTGAGCCCTGAAGGCTGCTGACTTCAGCCAAACAAGCAACAATGTTTAATATATGAATTGGTTATCAATGCCGATAACACCAGCTGAATAATCCTGTTAAAATGGAATTATACAGATCTGGAAACAGCAGTATCAGAGTTTGCTGTGGTCAGGAAAGCAGAGCCTGGAGCAGCGGTTAGCTCACATCTGCAGCCCAGGGCTACCGAAAGCGCGAGGAGTGAGATCAGTGCCTAGATGCTGCCAGAATTACTGACATGAATCGAACACATTGGTGGCTGTATTGGACGCAGCCTCGGACCTTTGGCAACAAAAGCGTTTTATACACATTTACAGAATGTGCCCAACCACAGTGCCAAAGCCGAGTAAATGCACACACAAGGTAAGAAAAACGGGAGGGAAATAGGAGAGAAAGAAAGAGAGAAAAAGAGAGTGAAATGAAGCAGTGAGCTTTCAGGCACTCTTTGAAAAGAACAGCAGCAGGACCCAAACAATCAGCTTGCAGCCATGTCTGTGTTCCAGAGACTCCCGCAATATTGACTCACTGAGCTGAAAACTGAGGCTTTAAGATTATTGCTGCTTTCCTCAGGGGGCGATTACTGCACTATATTTCAGCTGGCACTATTAAACTGTGTTTCTCAAGGGAGGAAATGCTAGCAGTGAGGGCGCATTTCACATTTCTCACAGACAGCACATTATACACGAACCAGCTTTAAAATTACGTGTAATTGCTGCAGTGAGTAGCTATTGTCTGCACCAATCAGGAATTTCACAAACAGATGTGAAATGTAAAGCTCACTGAAATCATATTTTGCATGGGAAACATTTACATATCTTCTGCGCAACAATTCTGTTTCCAACTTCCTTTTTCTCTGATCATACTTAGTTTTATATGTAAAGAAAAGTCTCCCAACACAATCTGAAAGGCCAGCACAATATCTCTGCTTACTAATTAAAACCACCAAATGACACTTGTTCATGAAATATTGAATGCATCTATTTATGGCACCCATAAAGTTTGTGATGCTCCAAATAGATCCATTACAGCTGTGAGAGCATAGATGTGCTTTTAAAAGCTACTCTGTATATTTGTAAAGCTGTACTATTTAAGAGATTCTCCCACACACAAAGACGTGCTTCTAAAGGCTGTACTGTGTTAAGAGATTATATCACAGACTGGCACACTAGAGGCCACAGAAGTAGGGTAACGGGCACAGACTGGCTGAGATGCCCTTTTCTCCCAGTGTCACAGGGTAGTCTCTCTCCTCCCCCCCGGACCCCCCCTCCCCAGACCCCCCCCGGCCCAGCAGGGCTCTCCATGCTGACTAAATCCCATTAGGCTAATGAGGGACAGGTGAACACATTTCACACTGTAAAGATCAGTGTTTGAGTGGCTGTTAGTCGCTCTGGTCAGGCTGCGTTCAGGCTGCTGTCCATTTCATTTGAGTGCAAGTGACGCAGCCTCTCGGAGTGCGTTCTGTGGGCAGGAGTGCGTTCTGTGGGTGGGAGTGCGTTCTGTGGGCGGGAGTGCGTTCTGTGGGCGGGAGTGTGTTCTGTGGGCGGGAGTGCGTTCTGTGGGCGGGAGTGTGTTCTGTGCTGACGCAGTCAGGAGAGCTGTGGGGCCCGAGAGGAGCTCTGCCCTGTGAGCACTGCCACTGTGACAGCGCCACCTATCTGTCACATTCACAAAATCAAACACACAGTGCTCATCCAACCCAGACAACACCCCCCCCCCCCCCCCCCCCCCCGCCGCCGAACGGTTCCAGCTCTCTGTGTAATGATGAGTGCTGCAGACTCACCCACTCACACCCTCCAGGAGGACAATTAATCATCTCATTCAGTCTTTTGTCCTCTTGGCTCCTCTTAAGAACTTTGGTAGAAAGAATAAAACTGAAAATTTCCTCCTTTTTCTGATCTAAGTAATGGATTGGTGTTTACATGGTTGAAAATAAAAATAATCAGACACTCAGCCTTCCCCCTAATGGAGGATATCACGAAGATAAGGAACAAGAAGACACATCATGCTTAAATTAATTATACAGTTAAGGAGGGCTGAATCCCCCATCAGGTAAGCAGTGTATAGGTGCAGCAGCATGCTGACCAAACCATGATTACTTTAGTGGGTGCCTGCTGATCCCAGATCAGGGACAGGGCTTTCTGAGCAGCGCAGCACGGGGCTGGTGAGCAGAGCAGATGGCAGCTGTCGGTGCGGGAGGAGCACACACATGCATCACACTGCAGTCTTAGCGCAGTCTGACTGCAGCCCTGTGCTCACTGCCATCTGTTACTGGAGCTCTGCAGTGGCTGACTGCACACGCTGCCCCCCCCCCCCCTGCCCCCCACTAGCCCCGCCCCCCACTAGCCCCATCACCTGCTAGCCCTGCCCCCGCTAGCTCTGCCCCCTGCTAGACCTGTCCCCTGCTAGCCCCGTCCCCCTCTAGCCCCGTCACCCGCTAGCCCCGTCACCCGCTAGCTCTGCCCCCCGCTAGCCCCGTCACCCGCTAGCCCCGTCCCCTGCTAGCCCCGTCCCCTGCTAGCCCCGTCCCCCGCTAGCCCCGTCCCCCGCTAGCCCCGTCCCCTGCTAGCCCCGTCCCCTGCTAGCCCCGTCCCCTGCTAGCCCTGCCCAGCACTCATCCTCTCTCTAGCTTGGGACTGGCTCATTTGCTTTTGGGACTGGCTCATTTGCTTTTGGATGGTTTCGGGATGAGGGCTGGTTATCCATACACTGCCTCACTCACAGCACTGGGAGAGTCAGAGCGTCACTGGGAGAGTCAGAGAGGCGCTGGGAGAGTCAGAGCGGCGCTGGGAGAGTCAGAGCGGCGCTGGGAGAGTCAGAGCGGCGCTGAGAGAGTCAGAGCGGCGCTGAGAGAGTCAGAGCGGCGCTGAGAGAGTCAAAGCAGAAAGCAAAGGCACCAGGGTGTCTGGGAAGCAGAGCAGAGGTGTAACACAGACAGAACTGCACTTGGGGGTGGGCGGTGGGGTCCTGCTCTGTGTGATTTCTCACCCTTTCAGACCATATAACAGCACTGCACCATCCGACATGACACCCCACCTGCATCACGCTTCCTTTCTGAAGCAGATGTGCTGGTGCTCAGCTGTCTGTGCACCCCACATCTCCCCCCCGCAGTGTCCGCTGCTTCAGAAGGGGGTCATCCAGCAGGGGGCGCCAGACAGCAGACAACCACAGGACGATGGGGAGTCCTGTACCCATTATTACACAATATCGACCCCAGATTGGAGGTGCGAGTTTTTAACCAATGACCAAACTGTGAGCCCATGTGGAGTACCAGGGCTCAGATGCAGCAGGAGCTACAGAGCATCACTCTGCCAGCAGCTCGCCTTGCTGAACAGACACACCCTCGCTCTGACTTCCCTTTCACAGCCCGGCAAACAGCTGGCCCTCCCAAGAGATGGATTCATTCATGGACTGTCAGGTTAGGGCTTTATATCTGGCTAACTGAATTGTGCAAACTAACCCATCGCCTATTAACCTATTGTCATAAGTCAAAACTATCATTCTGATTTTATGATTTCTTGTAGTTTGACTTACAGTTGAAATCCCTGCTCCAAACTCAAACACATTGATTTTCTCTCTTTCCTTCTCTTACGGTCCTGTTTTAAATCTCTCCCTCTTTGCTTTCATAGTCACATTACTCTTCATCTGTGTTAGTCCACTGTGATATTTATCCTCATTTACATTTACTCATCATTCCAACTTATTTCCATTTCTTTCTCCTTGCATTGACTATTCAATGTTCATTTGGATTGTAGCTAATAATTTTATTTTATTAATTAAACCACTTTCTTATCAGTAATTAGGCTGTACAAACCTAAATAATCTCAGAGTTAGATCTTCACTATCCTACCTATTCTCCCAGCAGAGCACACTCGCTGGCCTGGCTCAGTGGTGTGATGCTAATCCAGCTTCACAGAGTATCAAATACAGGTCAGAAACTCTCTCTGTTCACAGATGAACCTGTGGAAGAAACTGTCTCTGTTCAGAGCTGAACCTGTGCATCGGGGGGCGTTTTAAGGAATTCAAGCATTGTGAAGTAAAGCTCACTTAGTCACTCTCTCACAAACAAAGCTCTCTCATCTGCTCTCAGAGTTGTTCCCAGCAGGTAATATGTGAATATGGAAATTACTGTCAAATGAAAAACAACTCTCCACGGGAGCATTCGAGCTGCGAACCTGCAGGGGAGAGATATGGTTAATGAAGACACTGTCAGCCTCTCCAGAGTCATGCCATGTATATACGGTACTCCGCCCCATACACTCCACCAACACACTCAGACTCCGCCCCGTACACTCCACCAATACACACTCAGACCCCGCCCCATAAACTCCACCAATACACACTCAGACCCCGCCCCATAAACTCCACCAATACACACTCAGACTCCGCCCCATAAACTCCACCAATACACACTCAGACTCCGTCCCATAAACTCCACCAATACACACTCAGACTCCGCCCCATACACTCCACCAACACACACTCAGACTCCGCCCCATACACTCCACCAATACACACTCAGACTCCGCCCCATACACTCCACCAATACACACTCAGACTCCGCCACATACACTCCACCAACACACTCAGACTCCGCCCCATACACTCCACCAACACACACTCAGACTCCGCCCCATACACTCCACCAACACACACTCAGACTCCGCCCCATACACTCCACCAATACACACTCAGACTCCGCCCCATACACTCCACCAATACACACTCAGACTCCGCCCCATACACTCCACCAATACACACTCAGACTCCGCCCCATACACTCCAACAACACACTCAGACTCCGCCCCATACACTCCACCAATACACACTCAGACTCCGCCCCATACTCTCCACCAATACACACTCAGGTTCCACGCCATATATGACACTCAGACTGTGCTCTCTCTGACCATTTATACACATATAACAGATGTCATTTTAAAAACATGGTGTGCATGGTGTCGGTATGCAATTATAAATCTATGGTGTGCAGTATGAATCTCACACTGCAGCAGCTCATTGTCACTTTCAGCCTATAGCTGTTCGCGGTTGTGTGAGGCACATGGTAAAACCCTACAGTGTGAAAACAGCAGGGGCCGCTGTATGTGTCAGATCACCTAATTATTCCAGTTTTTCACATCAGCCCAGCAGACTTTCATCTGAATGATTGAAAAACTTAACACACACGCACAGCCTGTGCTAACTCCTTTTAGGAGCGTCACAATGGAAGAAACCTGGAAGCTCGCACCAGGACATGTAATTAGCGATGTGATCTGGCCTAATGCTGCAGCCTGCATGTGGGATTCCACAGAATCGGCCATACAAGCTGGGCTAATTTAAGTCTTAAGTCTGAAGCATTACGGATGAAGACAGAAAAAATGTGCTCAGGCCTACAGGCAACAGATCAAATATTTATGAGGACAAATGGTATCAGGCCCCGTGTAGGAGCCACACATGTAATTGAGCTGAAGGGCTTGTCATGTAAATTGAAATGAAAGGATTAGAGTGATTGGAAAGAGCTGGCGAGGAGCCCTGACAGCGAGCCCAGCCACGTCTGCAGACAGCAGCTAACAACACATGTGGGTGCAGTCAGCAGAGTGCAGCTGAGCAGTGTATCACCAGCAAACGACAGCATGGAGGCTGCATCACTGTTACCTGCAGCGTAATTACAGCTGGAGGCAGCGCATTACCTGCAGCGTAATTACAGCTGGACGCAGCGCATTACCTGCAGCCTCACAGCTGGACGCAGCGCATTACCTGCAGCCTCACAGCTGGACGCAGCGCATTACCTGCAGCGTAATTACAGCTGGACGCAGCGCATTACCTGCAGCGTAATTACAGCTGGATGCAGCGCATTACCTGCAGCCTCACAGCTGGACGCAGCGCATTACCTGCAGCGTAATTACAGCTGGACGCAGCGCATTACCTGCAGCGTAATTACAGCTGGACGCAGCGCATTACCTGCAGCCTCACAGCTGGACACATTTACTGCGAGAGGCAGTTCTGCGTTCTCAGCAGAGGGTGCAGTTTCAGGTGTGGGTGTATTAGATACCTGCACTCCCAGGTGAGGGTACAGTAATTGGGTGTGAGTGCATGATAATACCTACATTCCCAGGTGTGAATGCAGTAATGGGGTGGGCATATTTACCTGCATTCCCAGGTGAGCATGTGGTATTCATATATATTTAGGTCCAGGAGTCAGGTGTGAGTGTATTTACCTGCACTCCCAGGTGTGGGTGCAGCGCCTTACCTGTGAGGGAGCGTTTTCGGCTCCTCCAGCCCCCACAGCCAGAGCACTCTGTGAATTTGGACCAGCTGCTGAGGGTGCAGTCATCCCTGCAGGGCACTCGGCATGGTCGGACCCGGGGCGGCACGCTGCCCACCTGCTGCAGACACTCCGTCACATCCACAGGCTCATCGTCCTCACCCACACACGTCACCGCTGCAGCAGCGAGAGAGAGGGGAGGGCTGTCAGTCAGGGACATCACACACCACCATGCACCATGCACCATGCACCACTGTGTGTAAACTCGAACCATGCACCATGCACCACTGTGTGTAAACTTGAACCATGCACCATGCACCACTGTGTGTAAACTTGAACCATGCACCATGCACCGCTGTGTGTAAACTCGAACCATGCACATGCACCGCTGTGTGTAAACTCGAACCATGCACCATGCACCGCTGTGTGTAAACTCGAACCATGCACCATGCACCGCTCTGTGTAAACTCGCACCATGCACCACTGACCTCTAAATCAAACCATGCGCCATGTGCTGCTGCCTGTAAACTCAACAGCTCATCACTGAGCTCCTTTATTTCAGGTACTTTGTATGATTGTCCATTTGATGCTGAGAGGCTTCACCTTGTTCTTTCGCCTGCAGTCATGTCTCAGTGAAAATGTGACCAAATTTGATCCCATTATACGCTCCCTTCTACCCTGTGGAGTGACTTTCATTTATTCTAATGGATCAAACAGGAGGTGCATCTCATGCGATCAGACATAGCGCTTTAGCGATGAAAAGAAGCTGATCGTTTCCAGTGGTTCTGTTTTTCTGGAGGGCTGCAGTAGCCCATCATCACCCAAAATAAGATGTAAATACCCAATTTCATGCTCTGTTGCCATGGTTGTGTGATCAAAGCAGGGGCTGCGAGAGTCTCTGTGTGAAACCTGTTCAGTTGGACCCTGCCGGGCCTGGCTCCCCCTCCTCTCTGTGGGTGTTCCGTGCCCCACACAGAGAAGTGACAGGCCCAGCAGTGCTGGAACCGTCATTACCGTCTGATCCTCTCGCCTCTGCGCTCCTCTGCCTGCATCCATGCATGTCTGCAGGGGGGTGGGAACCAGCCAATCGGCTTTCAACGAGGACATGTTTTGACACGCTAGCACAGGTACCTTTCTGAGTCAGAGGTGCGCTAATTCTTCTCATCTATTTAGAACCACTCTGGCCATGTGAGAGGTAAAGAGCAGCAGCAGCAGCTTCATCTCAAAGAGAGACACATGAAGCAACTCTAAATCACGCAGACGGTCTCTACGCATTAGCTGTTTCACTTTCAATTAGACTACAGAAAATCTGCTGCTCAGGCTCTTAACACGATTATAAATTACATAATGAGCACATGCAAATAGATGAGACCCGTTTGTGTGATTGGTTGATGTCCTTGATAACTTGCACAATTCAACAGATCTAAGTACCGACCTGAATGAATTACATCTGAACTAACAGCAGCAACCTCTGCTGAACTGTTCACCCACAGCGACTAAACTGCTGTAGCACTGAAATATATCTGCACTGGCAGGATCTGCAGAAACATATAATATCTTACATTTTTTAAAATTAATTTGTAACCACATCAATATAAACAGTCTGTCAGGCAAATACCATGACAGATTTAATTTTGTACATGGCTGTCTTCTTGTGCAAGATTTTTTATATCCTGTGATGACAATCTGCATGTTATAATCCCATCTTTTGCCCATTAGCTGAATCCACAGTAAGGTTAGGAACATTCTGTTACACAAACACCCTGTGCATGAAATCATTTGTGGGAAAATCACATACGATGTTGAGAGCTATGTTACAGCTACGTTTCCACGGTTACAATTAAACTTCAATGTGTTTCGTGGGGAGTGTGAGGTGGGAGTGGTCCAATTACGAGAGAGGCAGGAGCTCTGAGAGACCGGCTCTGAGGTCTGCCTGATATTTCAGCATCAATACCCTGCTGTATGGAGCCTGAAAGGCAAATATGCAGGGGAGAGGAACCAATTTCATATCAATTGTTTGTATTTAGCAGGCCATTTGGAACCATTGAAATGAAACAAAATTACTGCCTTCCAGGACACAACAATATCTCTCTGACTGAGGAGCGGTGGGCTCGGCACATAATCCTCTGAATATCGCTGATGAATCATTGATCTAAGAACATGCTTTTAACATATCTTATTGATTCCTATTTGACTTTTAGATTTTGCACGCTGACAGGCCAGGCTCAGGTCGGCACTGCTCAGAGAGGGCAATGTGGGAGGCAGGCAAGGGAGACTTCTGAAAGGACTGTAATGATCAAGGGCTCGTGTGATGAATGCTGCCATTAAGGGCTTTTGTAAGGGTTTATGATGCATGCAGAAACCAGCAGAAAGTTCCTCTGCACCACCAGACAGCTCCAGGAATAAATCGATGAAACTTCCAGAACACTTTCACCTGAACCAACTGCAGCAGCACTGCAAACCAGGCCCCAAATCCCGACTGTTTTTCTTAATTTGAAATGGTGCCTTCAATCAATCTGTCCTGCTCATTAAATCCGATTTTCTCTGACAGAGAAATTCTCTGACACTGCAATTGCTCAAGGAAAGAGGCCCAGGAAGGAGGGATGAAAAAGTTTACAAAAAAAACGCAAAAAAAAAGCTGATCTTTGAGTGAAATCCTCTTTGTCAATTTGATTTAGCAGTAGAATATCACAGATATTTACATTGTTCCCAGAATTCTTCTTGGTTTATAAGATTACATTTTTGACAAAAATGCCAAAAAACATGAATAAACAAATAAACAAACAACAACAAAACCCTGCCCAACTACTGCACAGAGGAGAGCTTACAAAAATGACAATAATCAGTAAAAATAATATTTAACTGTACTTATAACACTTTTAACAATTTGAATGAAGGATAACCTTTAGGAAAAACTTCCACAATCCCATTTACATTGACTGATGAAGCAGACACTCAGAGACCAGTGCACATCATAAGGTTAGATGAACAGTAGTATCAATACAAAAATCATCTACTCTATAACCCACCTGAACCAGCTGTAGTGTATAACACTCCAGCTGTCTCACACAACTTCACCTGTAATGTCTAAATTACACATTTTCAGGTTTCTTCAGTTCTATCCTACAGGTATCCTCCCTGCCTCAGAGGAGCACCAGCAGTGCAATGGTTAACATTGGTGGCATTCTGCTTTGGACCTGAGGGTTCCCCGATTTCAGCACAATTACAGCTGCACCCTCCTGCCTCTGTGGTCTGGTCTCTCATATCATCTCCTTTCCAAATCATTAGCATTTTATTCTTATCTCCATCATGACAGGGATCATGGATAATAACGCACCAGCTCTGAAAGGTGATGATGTTTGCTGACTGCACAAAAGGACATGGCGCAGACCTCTGGTCCGCTTAAAAAGAGCTTGTCAGGCATCTCCCTGAGAGAAAAGGGCTCCACGGTGCTCATTAATTCCTCAGCGGAGGACAGCGAGAGCTCGGACACGCTCATTGCAGGAAGTTCTATTGTGTGAAATGCAGCGTGTGCTCCAATTAAAACATCCCCGCCTGCCCCTCTCCAAAATATTTACACCTATTTTTAACATTTATCTGTCACGACATTATCATCCGCTCGAGAAAGCATTTGCGTTACATTTCGACATTTGGAAGATGCTCTTATCCAGAGGGACCTGCAAACAAGATATGAGTAAAACACTGAAATACAGAACACTGAAATGTACCTCAACCACACAAGCAGGGGCTGATAACAACACATACATGGTGCTTGTGACGCAGTCCCTGCAAATGCACCTAAACTAAACTGGAATCCAAAACTAAATTATTCTAGTTTTATGTATGAATTTATGTTAAATTGCAACATGTGAAAGTGCATTCACTGACTCAGGAACGGGATGCTAAATGTAGCTGCAGGCAGAAGTTGCCAGAAGCGCTGAGGGACCGTTTTTGCTGTTTGGCTTATGGTGGTGGTCACAAAACCACAGTAAACCACTTTAATCCATTTAGCAGTGTGTAGGAGGGTCTTACTGTCTTAGACTACGGGCACATCTTGAGGAAAAAATGTTTTCGTACCACAGCATGCACCAGACTGCCTAAAATGCCTTTACATTTGTGATTGTAATTCTACCATGTGGTGTAATAATCAGACCCAGTGACTCCCATGAGATGGCTGCCCATACCATAGCAGAGCACCAACATATTTGAGTCAGGAACAGGCAGTGAGGGTTGAAGGCTTTGTTTGTCTAAACTTAAGGCCATTCAGATACAGGGAAAAAAGAGTGAAAGATGACTCATCAGACCATATTATGTTGTTCCTCGGCTCAGGAGTCCAGGTTTTGTGCACTTTACACCAGGTGATGTGTTGTTGTTACGTGCTGGCCTTGGTTACACATGGTTTATGAGTGACAGCCCTACCATAAATATCAGCTTTGTGCAGCTCATGATGCACACGTTCATTTGAGATGGGTGATGGAGGTGTAGATTCAGTTCTGTGGTTATTTTTGAACCTGTTTTTTTTAGCAACTATTCTAGTGTCCATCTATCACTGTCAGCGAGTGTTAGTATATCACTATGCGTATGAATGGCTTCTTTCTGTTCCTGAAACACCAATTTGTTTCACTTTGAATGACCCTGGTTCTCCTAAACAAGAAAATCTGTAGAAAATACTGACATAATTGACTGTAGGGGCAGCATTGTAGCACAGTAGTAAGGTGCAAGCCTTGTAACTAAAAGGTTGCCAGTTTGATTCCCTGCTGGGACATTGCTGCTGTACCCTTGGGCAAGGTAATTAACCCACAGTTGCCTCAGTAAATATCTAACTGTATAAATGGATAACACCTAAAAACTGTAACATATGTAATTTGCTTTGGATACGAATGTCTGCTAAATGACAATAATGGAATATAAAGAATTTATGCATGTTGAGCAAATTATAGTATTGCACAACCAGTAAAATAAGGGATTTATCCAAGATTTGTAATTTCTGGTGCAATAGTGAAACTTCACGTCCACTCCCTTTCCTTGCTGAAATGGTTTGGGAGTGTACGGGTTTGGTCACATGATATTTTGAGGAAGAGGCTTTTTTAACTGCTGCATTTATAATGCTGCTCAGAGCGTGAGTCATCAGACCCTGAGCCCTGGCCTCAGTGAACTACATCCACCACCGAAAGGCCTTCCTGTGCTCTGCCTCTGTGGCAGTGCTTTTGAATAAAACTGAAAACGGGTTATATAACAAATAAGTTTTAGTTGGTTGATTGTTTAGGCTACTTAAGCTATTTCAACAGCTAAAACTCCTACCTGTGCGCCCTTTGAATCCCAGTCCAAAACCACAGAAACTCCAGATCCACGTTTTGGAGGCATTCCCTCAGAGCCACCACCCATTTCCCACAATCTGTGTACTGATTGGCAGAGTGGAGAGGCCATTCAAGGGCAAGAGAGGCTGAAAGCAGGAGGGCAAGCTAGATGGAAGCTGCTTAATGCAGGGAAATCACAGCCAACATACTATTCCGCACCCGAGCATTCTTATCTCTATCAGCTGTTTGACTGGATGGTTAGGATATCAGACATTAATATGAAAATTAGTGAAGAACTGATGCACACCTCACACCTTTCCTATCTGTAACCTGTCATTTTACACTGCTTTTCAGACAAACTCCCCGAATGGGTTAATCTGACTGGCTGGTGGCCCAGCTTTGAAAAGCATGCTTGTGAGGGCAAGGCATAGAGTTCAATAAATTGTCACAAAATCATATCATGAAATCATAGCACATCACGTTATTTCGTGAAATACCAAAACTCATATTACTATGATCAACCCAAGGTTGCAGAATGGAGCTTTGCCCCTGTGCATATTTAAACAGCAACTCTCCCAGTATCTTTAAACTGCTCTTGTGTCTAATCCATCTTTGTGAATTCAGCTCACTCACTAGACTGTACTGTATTTTCATAGTGGGGAATAATTATTTTGTACCTTTCCCCCAACACGTGCTTTAAATGCAGCTAACAGTACAGTCATGGGACTCACTCACTGATCCCTGGGGAAACTGAGGCCAACACAACGTCCACATTTCTCTCCCTCACACAATCACAGTCACATTTAATCTCAACGCCTGTCCCACGAACCTGCATGGTGAAACAAAGTTGTTTTGTAGAGGCCAGTGTTTCGGGGTGATGGTGACAATATTCACGTGCACAGCGTCAGTGCTTTTGGCACAGGTGACAGTATTCAGGTTTCAGCCTCTTTAGCACAGGTGACAGTATTCAGGTTTCAGCCTCTTTGGCACGGGTGACAGTATTCAGGTTTCAGCCTCTTTAGCACAGGTGACAGTATTCAGGTTTCAGCCTCTTTGGCACAGGTGACAGTATTCAGGTTTCAGCCTCTTTGGCACAGGTGACAGTATTCAGGTTTCAGCCTCTTTAGCACAGGTGACAGTATTCAGGTTTCAGCCTCTTTAGCACAGGTGACAGTATTCAGGTTTCAGCCTCTTTAGCACAGGTGACAGTGTTCAGGTTTCAGCCTCTTTGGCACGGGTGTCTCAGCCGTCAGCGTGTTTGATGCATGTGTCCATCTGTGCCAGAGAGTGACAGACTGCTTTGGGAGACACTAATTCATCGATGTCGAGACAGACTTTCCGCACACAGCAAGACTCCATTCTGTTCGCTATATTCTCCAGCATGTACACCCCCCCCCCCACATGGCCCTGTCCCTAACAGCCCCCCTGAGGAGTCAGCAGACCCGAGTGAGTGAAATGGTCCAGTCAAAATGTTCACAGAACACACTGGGGAAATACTCAAACTCAGAACCCGCTTTTGAGCACTGCTTCATTCACAGCTCACAATTTTTGCCACAAGCAGTGAACTTATTCATTCTTTTTTTTACCTTTTCACCTTCATGCATCCCTGTTTTTGGGGCTGACAGTTCCTCCACACTCCTGCATGAGTGCAATAGTGATACACATTCAGCCCTCTGATCCACACCGTTTCTGCCGTACAGGCCACAGAGTGCACCATAACGAAGCGTGTGCCCATTAGAGGATCCTTCCTCTGACCTCATCAGAATGAGCTTGCTGATGCTGACAAACCGCAGGGTGCCTGGGAGAGGTGAGACGGGGAGACCCTGCGGCAGAGAGGAGCCGGGCTGAGCTTCACTCTGCCCCTGCGCCCGAGTGTGCCGGCTCTAACACAGATACTCGCTGTGTGAATACTCCTGCTACCTGCAGGACGTATTACCCTGCAGCTCACGTGACGCTTAAACATGCTATTGTCTAAGAAACAACGGCTGCCTCGTCTCCCGCTCTGTGGTGAAAAATGGCCACCGCCGACCCTGCAATTTACTGCTCCTCTCATTTACCCATGATTTATTCAGCAACATGCTGACACTGCAGTCCTTCCCCCACTCTCTCCAATTAGCATGTCTGGAGCAGAAGAATATCATCAAACTGTTCTTATCTGCCCCGCCATTACAGTGTGTCTGAGCTCTAACACAGAAAGGCAGTCAAAATACTCTGAGCACTCACTGATCCTCTGTGTAGCATCTGGCAGAAATATATAAAAGGAATCCAATCAGTTTAATTTAAAATAATATTGAAAAAGACAGAGGCCATTTTCAGCCTCAGTCCCAGGCCTGAGCATAGCACACAGGCGTGCAAATTAAAGTTAAGCAAAGTGAGCAAATGAAGTGAAATGTAAAATGACTCATTGTGGAAAACAATACCTGATCCTACCTGATCTTAACAGTGTTTGGCCTGTGCTACAGTCTGCTTCTGGCAGGAGATAAATTCAATTTTATTGGCTCACCCCTAAGTCATTCACAGTTAGGACTCAGTGATGTCACTGGAAATGCTTTATGGCACTCTCTGTCTTTAAGGATATTACCAGACTACACTATGCCATTTCTTCACTTAAAGTGATTGTTAAATAAATGATTTGCCATTAACTTTGCATTGCACTGTGTTTGTGATTCTCCCTGTCAGGCTTATTTGGGCTTCTGCCTGTAGCAGAGAGATCTGGGGGAACATCTGGAGCTGAATGTAATAACAGCAGCATACTCATATTACTGCATACAGGGGAGTCTGAGTCTGGCTGCTGGAAGAGCTGATATCATTAGAATTAGGAGGGTTCATATGGAGTGGCTCACACTGTTATGGAGAGTATGATGTATATGGTGAGCTCCTTCCCGAATTCTGACTAATTCTGCCGATGCCTCTCAGCTGGTAGCTGCATGATGGCCCTGCTCACACAGAGAGATGTTTGTTTAAACAGACGGAAACCTGAATGATCCTGGCTGTCTAGCGAGCGTGGAAGGTCGCTGTAGGTCACTGTGGTGGTCACAGCCTCTTCTCAGGCCTGGCAGCCACAGTTACACGCTGACTTCTGCACGAGTCGGAGCAGTGTTTTTCCTCATTGGAGTTGATGTGATTAAAACCACTTGAGTATGAGGGTATTGAGAAGGTCAGCTCTCTTCCCAGAGGACAGCCTCTTTCATCCCTTTAGCTTTAATGAGCATCCTCTTTGTCCTCCTCCTCCTCCTCCTCCTCCTCCACCTTTTTTTTGCAATTCATTTAGACTCACAGATGAGTCTCAAAATTGTCTACATGTACTTTATGTATGCTCTGGGTTATTTTTTATCAAATTAATATCACGGGACTGCAAAGGTCAACATGAAGGTCAGACTCAAGTTAGAAGAAGTGTACTTGAAGTTAATGAATTAAGGATTCATTAGAGAAAGAAGTGCCTGTCTGTTATTATGATGGTCTATTGTGAGGAAGGAGTCAACTGTTTCTCTGTATTTTAAAGAGAGGAAGGGACCATTTCCACTGCAGTGTAAGAATATACTGTTTATTCTACTGGAGGGGAAGCTTAAACTCAGCAACTATCAGTGCTGTTGAGATCATATGTAAGTGGACTCTGTTATTTCTGGAGGATTTTGTACATCTTTGTCCTACTCTGTAATTATCCAATTAACACAGGAACATTTTAAAGACTTGTAAGAAAAATACATTCTCTCTGACAGAAACACAAACAGATGCACACACACATACACACACAGATACATGCATGTTTGCGCACATATACACATGTTCATACGCATACACACACACATGCACACACACATGAATGCATGTACACACATGCGCGCGCACGCACACACACACGCGCGCACACACACACACACATGGATGCATGTACATACACGCGCGTGTACACACACGCATGCGCACGCACACACACACACACACACACACACACACACACACACACACACACACTAATTTCTCTTGCTTGCCCTCTACACTCTAAATTACTGTCCTTCCTCTGGGACACAGCCTGGTGGAGAATGGAGGCATTACTGTGGAGGAAAGAGCTGTTTTCTCATGGAAGGAATTCTGAAGTATTAAGAGCTTTTTAATTAGTGGGGAGAGAGGTGTCAGATCTGTCTGATTGGGAACTTCAGGCAAGCGCTGTAGTTTCTCTCATCAAAATGAGGGGGTAATTCGCTCTAACAGCCCCCATAAATCACCAGTGCAAGGAGACTCCTGATGTCAACCAAATGACTTTCAGTGCTTTCAGAACGGCTTTGACTGACTGTCTGTGTTGATTTATGACATAGAGATGCAGGCTACATTCAGGAGTTCCCATGTTTGCGCTAGCATGTGTATTTCAGAGTGTTTGCGTATCATGTTTAGCCTTTCTGTGTGGTCATACACGTCTGTGAACAACAAATTATGTGACTTTTGTCTGTGTGTATGTACATGTGTTTGTGTACGGTACCTGTGTGTATGTACCTGTGTTTGTGTACGGTACCTGTGCGCGTGCTTGTGTTCCTGTGTATATATTTAAAGGTCAGAAACATGAGTGCATGTTGTTTGTGTGTGTGTGTGTGTGTGTGAGTGTGTGTGTGTGTGTGTGTGTGTGTGTGTGTGTGTGTGTGTGTGTGTGAGTGTGTGTGTGTGTGTGTGTGTATGTGTATGTGTGCACGCTTGAGTGTGTATGTGTGTGCTGGCTTGTTTTTCTGTGCGTATGTTTGTGTGGCACATCTAGACAAGCTGAAAGTGGGAATCAAGCAGAAAAACATGTTTTTGTGTCTCCTCAGAGGAGCTGTCATCTCACTGCATGTATTCATTAATGGAAAACCACTGCTGTGCCTAAATGATGTTCTCAAAGTCTTCCCTTCACTGCATGACAGTTCCCACTGACCAGATCCATCTGAAGTGGACAAATTGGCAGTTTCCTTATGTTGCTGTCACTATCTGTTGTCAAATTAAGGACTTTGTCAAAGTGCTCGTCACAGAGGGCTGGGAAAGTTTACAGGAAACAGCAGAGCAGCTGCCAGAAACACAGCCATGCGTGAAAGTGACAGACTAAAGTTTTACTCATCGCATCACATTTACATTCGGATAAAATAAACTGGCAAAATCATCCTAAATGCAGCGGCGGAGTTTCGGTTATTCAGATCTCACCGCGGGTCTCCAGTCCCCTGCCGCAAGACTCCGAGGCTCCGGCCGTTCCCTGACGGATGGACTCGGGTACGAGGGTGCACTGATGCCACCTGTGCGGCTTCCACCTGTGCAGTGACAGGGATGAAAATGCAGGGCACAGTGCAGCGCTCCATCATACAGGCTGAATCGTATCGCTGCAGGAGTGCAGCGCTGCATCATACAGGCTGAATCGTATCGCTGCAGGAGGTGCATTTCTCACCGTGAGCGCTGTTAACTCACTGTTAACCCCCAAACCCAAAGCAACGCATTTCTTTACAGTCGCTGGAATTCACTGCTGGATTTCTGTGTTGTGTTAAACCCTTCGGCAACAATTCCTTTTTTTCACCTGTGCATGAGGTGGGCTTCACCTGAGGCAGGTGTGGATCAGAGTGAAATCACCTAATTAAACAGGTTGTTTCTTAAGACAAACCCAGCTGAGAGGTTAGACAGAGGAAAGGAAACCAAGAGCAGACACCTGATAATAATTCCATAAAAATGTTAGCTAGCTTTCCTCTACATTAATTCTTTAACCTTTTTGTGATTAATATTTAATGAAATGATGTAATTATTTTGCTAGGTATTTGCTATGCTCCTAGAGTGTGCAAAGTCATAGCGCGTATGTAAAGCTACCACTACACACCATCTACACAGGGCAAGTAAACATGAAGATGAAATTATATTCAAATCTGTCCTAATGTCATACCTGTTACTGATGTGATAATATTTCCTGTAGCATCACAGTTTTGGATTGTTTGATTTTTGAATGTTGATATAGTTTCAGTTCTATTTTTAAAAAGTGTTCTCTTTAAACAAGTTCTTTTGGTTGTGTCCGGCTATGAGTATCTGCATTTGTATTCATTGTAACAATGGGCTATAATGAAAACATTTTGATTGGTTGGTTGGTTCATATTTTAGTGCCTCTTCTTATAGGCCTCACAATACAAAGAAACAGTAACTCTTATTGACACAATACCTAGTCTGCATAGAAGACTCTATAGAATGGATAAACTATAAATCACTTTTTTTACACAAATTCAGTTTATTTGGCACATGTAGAAATATTATTAGTACTTTTTATTGATTGAAGGAGCAGACTGCTGTCGTGGGACTGGGAAGACAGACACTAAAACCCCAGTCGGGGATATGCTCTGGAGGGTCATCGGGAGACAGAGCTCCTGTGTGTACACTGCCCATTACAGCAGCCATATCTGATATTTCACCTGTTACGCAGCTGAATTTGTGTTAGCAGTAGCTGTTTAGACATGTTCACTCAGTCTGAATGAGCAGGTCTGTCTCTCATCCTTTCACAGGGCACTGATTGCTTTAGTCATCCATTTAACTGCAGCATTAAATCCTTACTGAACATACTGAAATGCAGTGCTATTGAAAACTCTTTCCGTAGTCCTCTCAATTCACAATTTCTGGCGTTGCAGTGATTCCCATTTTTGGAAGCTGTGTATGAGAGTGACCTCAGGCTGATGCTGTGTGTGACATGTTAACAGAACCGCATGCTGCTTGTTCTGGCAGAGACATGACTTTGACTTGTTCAGAAAGGGCTTCAATTGTTTTTCTTAAGAAATGAACACAAAGGTTTTACAAGTTATTGATATAACTGTTATACTTTTTGTTGTACATTATCAATCTGAGATTGTGTTTCCAAATGGTGCCAACTTCAGGGACTATTATTTAGTTTTGTCTGTTTTCCAGTGGTAATTAACTAATCAGTGGGCATTAATTCAAATGAGAGATCAACTCAATTATAACACCAATTATTTGTCATGTACAAATCCCCTGTTTTTGAGCTCTTGGGATGGAAGGAAACCTCTAGTGTATAACACAGTGAGGAAGGCCTGGTGGCTAAAATAGATACAGTTTTGGTCTCTGGTGCAATATAGACTATTTTCTACAAAAACATCTGCAAGCAATTGAATTTTAGGTTTTTATGAGTGCAAACCTTCCTGGTTGTTTCCTTTTACTTGCGGTCATCATGTCTTCTAGTGAAGAGCTTGCTGAATCAAATGAAATGTCCCCACTTGGGGCAGAGCTGCCAGCTCTCAGGTCTTCACTGTGACCTTTGACCTCAGCAACTGGGAGAGCAGGCCGCCCTGTGATTTGGTAATCTGAACTGAGGGAAAGGTAATGAAATAGAGCTGAGGGGATTCCCTCCTTGTGATTTTCAGAGAGCCGCTCGGCTTTGCATTGGTTTTACCTGTAGGCAGGGCAAACAGGAAGAGATTCACACTCCCTTTCTTCATACAGAGTGTCTGGACACTCCTGTCCCCCATTGGCCGGCCTCTGGGTGATGATTCTGTAACGTGATTGGGTGGCTGCAGTCGCATTGGCTAGAAACACAGGAAACAGAAGAAGCCTCAGCCATCCCGTCCAAAGCAATGCCATCTTAACATCTGCAACGTCTCTGCTTTTAACAGGATAGAGCAGTCAAACTGGTAAAAAAACTCCATTTTGTTCTGGCTCTAAGGCTCACTGCACACTACTAATTCAAAAACAATGCAAATAGTGCAATTAAGACTGTGATCACATCCACGCCGATCCTAATGGGGCAAAACAGCTTCATAATGGCACACAGTCTGCACAGTCAGATACTTCTGAAACCCACACTGATGCTTTGCGACCGTATTCTTCCAAACACATTAAATGCCTTTTTTTCCTCTCTCTTAATGTGCCTGCCTAAAAATAATGTTCAGCAACTACCAGTCCAAAGTTAAACTAAAATGAATAATTTCATGCTGTAATTTCTTAGCACTTTGATAGAGATTAATAAGTGTAAGCACTATGCTAATGTGACTTCATCTAATTGCTAAGTAGGAGTCTTTAACAATGGAATCTTAAATGGCTTTCATGCCACTTATCGATGCATACCCTGGCTCAAGTCTGGAGCTGAAGAGAAGTACAGCAGGGTACAATAACCCCGCCCACGGTCTCCAGCCATGAGACCCGCACTCTGTCCACCAAACTGTGCCGCTGCCCTTTCTTATACAACATGACCTGCGGAGTTACCAAGAGTCTGACTATATCCTCCCACAGAGCTGTTTGACTCCAACTAACACATTTTTACCAGAAAGAAAATGAAACTTTTCTTTGCATTAATTATGTAACATGTTTGTTTCTGCTTGAAAAGAGAGGAGACTGTTGAGTCCTCATTAAAGGACACCCAGAGCTGATCCCTGTAAAGTGATTCATAGCGATTCTTAGAATTATTTTCTAACACATATTTAATCGGAGCCCAGCATTAATTGAGACATTGGGGCCTATTTTGGCAAAACCACCTGGGCAAAGTGCTTCACTGTAAGTAATGAGAAAATGGCCCTTATAAGGCAGATTTACAGATGCTTGCCACATCCTAACAAACACTTTCCCTGGGTTTAATTATCTCATAAAAATAAACTGCAGACTTCGTAAAGGTTTTATTGGAAACCTAATGCAGAGGAACCAAAATCCATCCACAGTCATGTGGAAAAATGTATTAGTGTGAAAGATAGCAAGATAGAACGACCTTCATATAAATGCAAAAAAAAAGGAGAATCAGGATGAAGACAGGCGGAATGTGTTGCCATGGCGAATACCTGGCAGACAGGTAGAAGGACAGGGCGTCCACTCACTGAAGGGAGTCACCAGGCAGTCCTTCCTGCAGGGCAGTAAGCAGGGCCGGATGGTGTCCGGCCGGGGGGAATCTGGACACCTGCGTTACAACACAGGAGAGACCACTGTTCACTCATACCCTACAGCACAACACAGGAGAGACCACTGTTCACTCATACTCTACAGCACAACACAGGAGAGACCACTGTTCACTCATACCCTACAGCACAACACAGGAGAGACCGCTGTTCCCTCATACCCTACAGTACAACACAGGAGAGACCACTGTTCCCTCATACCCTACAGCACAACACAGGAGAGACCACTGTTCACTCATACCCTACAGCACAACACAGGAGAGACCACTGTTCACTCATACCCTACAGCACAACACAGGAGAGACCACTGTTCCCTCATACCCAACAGCACAACACAGGAGAGACCACTGTTCCCTCATACCCTACAGCACAACACAGGAGAGACCACTGTTCACTCATATCTTTTCTTCTATTTGTGTCCTGTTGTCCTTAGTGAGTCCCATAGTACAGGTGTCCCTACACCTGTACTACAAAAAGATTAGGCTGGTCGTGCAGACAATATTCGAAATAATAATAATAACGATGATTTCTAATTATAATTTCTTATCTCAGACTGGAAATTGTCTACTTTTTCAATTTTTCCATTACTCCAACCCTTCCTTTTAACTCACCCAATAAACGTGAAAATATAACACAACGTATAACATATAACACAAAATATTTCCTTTGGGTTTGTAGGTGTGACTGACTGCAGCCAGAGCCTCTGGCAAACTGCAGCAGCTGCATACAGCGGCATGGCAACTCCCCCAAGAGGAAATACAAATTAAGAAAACAATGTGTAAGTGATTTAAACCTTTGTCATATAATAGCAATGCTGTACAGTTATGTGCTCATGAAATGCTTGTGGAAATTTTATTCAATTAAAATTATTCAATTTCCCAAAACGGCGTACAGGGCTTTGCTCAGCACTACTTCAGGCTAGCTCTAATTTGATTACAGTCATTTTTTGAAAGAAATAATATGGTTTTGCAACAAAATATGACAGTACTGCCTATTTCAGATTAAGCAAAGGCCTAAACACTGTGTGTGTGTGTGTGTGTGTGTGTGTGTGTGTGTGTGTACACGTGCCTCCTGCTAATCCATCAGTGAAAGTCGTCTCCTCACGGTGTCCATTAAACAGGAAGAATGGGAGGTGTGTAATCTGTGTACAAATTGCTCTGCTTACTTTCTGAATTGGCTCAGTGACAGCACTGAGCAGCCAGCAGAAAAAATCAAACATCAAGAAATGTGCCGTCTTAATCCCTGCTTCCACACGACCCTGAGTAACCTTTCAAACGGAGCTACTGCTCCACGATAAAGCTGCCTGAATAAAGAGATAATCCCTAAACTCATACAGTATGTGACCGCATTAAGAGAAAAGGAGCCATCTCACAGCCTCAGGTGCAACTGTGTCCACACATTACCTTCAATCCAACTGTCCTGAGGTCATGTAATTTTATCACACACACACACACACACACACACACACACAAACACACACAGGCAGTCTATAGAGTATATCAGGCAACCTATCCCTTGTGAAAAATGTAGTCTGCCTCCCACATGGAGCTGTAAGAAACACAGGTTGATAAATCTTTTATGTAACGGGTTCTCCAATCAGCACTGGAATCTGTCATGGCAGTGTGCGTATTGGAAAGCCATTATGAGCACTCTCCCTGTGTGTCCCTGTCTCACACACTGCACTGTGGACAGCAGAGAGCTGCAGCACCCACACACAGGGGAATAATACACCTCTAATGGCATTTACAACAACAAGGGCTTCCTGCCACTGCCTGACCCCCGCAGACAGAAACAATAACACAGCCTGTTTCCCACGCTCTGAGTGAACTCTGAAAGGCTGCTCCTCGCGTCAGCGTGTTAACGGGGGCGCGGCCGCCTTTTCACAAGCTCGGCCTGAGTTCATCACAATTATTTCATGTCAGAGTTTATCGGTTGTACTGTGAATTTACTGGCTCTTAAAAATATCTGTCATAATGGATTTTTATTTTAACAGCATTGCACGGCATTAACATTTAACATATAATCAAACGTGATAGTATATTGCTGTGTGGAGCTGTAATTACTCTGGATTGATTAATTTTATGTCTCTTTTTTGCTAATGCTATATTTGAGCTCCCTGCAAGAGGACTGTGACAGAGATTGTTGTGCTTGCAGATGTTAACAGCAGCCAATCGGAGAGAGAGGTGCAGCCAGACCTGGCCCGGCAGGTACAGGTGTCACCCTGTCGGATTTCTGCAGGTACAGTGAGGCATCAGCCATGAACTTTATTCACAGGAATAAAACCTGTGAAGGACAGGTGATGCATAGTGACATCTGTGGGCACAAAATAATACCTCATTTATTTTCATTTTCGACTAATTAAAGTTAAAATTGAAACAGAACATTCAGAGCACAGTGCCTTCCTAACCTCCAGCACCGAATACGTATCACACCCTCAGGAGACCAGTAAACCTCTCCGCTCTGCTGAAGGGCTCGTCACCTGCAGCAGGTCTGAGGGCAAATCCTCAAGGCCCTGCCCTGTTTACTGCCAAACGCAACCGCGGTCACGCCTGCACACGGAAGCTTCCGGCTCTGTCACGCCTGCACATGGAAGCTTCCGGCTTGGTCACCCTGCACATGGAAGCTTCCAGCTCACTCTAGCCAATGAAATGCCGTGGGGCAGTGAGTCATGTACTGTTTTACTCTCCAAATCAAACAAGCTCCTGCTTATCTGTACTAATCTAAAATAAATGATATAGACCAGATTAGACGGATGTGATATGTTAGAAATGTCCAGCTGGCACCCAAAATACTGGCAGTTGGATGAAAAAACACAGAGACACTGGTCAGGCAGGTAAAATATTGATTTGGGTGGAAACCTGAGAGTGAATAGAGCCACTGCAATCATGAGAAATACCAGCCCTGATGACGTCTTGACTGACAGTGAGTAATGTGGTGTGAGCCTTCCTGAGTGACACATCGAATATTCTTTTCAAATGAAAAAAAGATCGGTGAAATATGATAAACTCTTGGGAATCACGCCCCTGCTAAATTTAATGTAGCTGCCATGAAAATGTGCCAAAACACATATAAAGCCACACCACAGCTCTCCTGCACAGCACTGCCCCCATGATTTTACACCTGCAGTGCCGTAAAGCTGCTGTTTGCTATAGCCTCAGTGTTTTCTGAATAAAAAATCAGTTTCTTCCCCGAAAATTACAGATTTTTTTTTTTTTTTACATTCATATGTTAAATAATCACCCAGTTTAAAAAACACTTTGAATTGCATTAAAGCTTTTAAGGGACACCTTGGGGAGCCCTCGATCCCAGCCTGCGCCCCCCCTGTGCCCCCCCCATGTCAGCTCGCTCCAGCAGGCGCTCATCAGCTGATCTGGGGACAGCTCCTGCCCAGCGCGGGGGTCCGCCTCAGCAGGGAGTGATGCATGCTGGGTAGCTGTGCCTCCTAGTGAGGAGCCAGCCATGTGGCAGTACAGCCGCAGTGAAGACGCTGTCTGGGATACGCTGAGCTCGTTCGAAAAGAGGGCTCCCAAACGCTTCCACACACAGGTCCCAAAGCAGAAATGACCTTAAATTCTGCCGCCGATCTCATCCTCAGTCAGGGAGCTTCTGGAGAGTGAGCTCCCGGTTAAGACAATTTTGTACAGTGAAGCTCAAAGTTTATCATTGAGGCTGGATAATTCTGCCTCACAGATTGACAATAAGGTGACATTAATTGGGAGGTGCGAAAATCTGCCATTTTTAATGAGTTCAATGAGGCCAATATTCCACAACACCTGACCCCGAGGGGAGACAACGACAAGACAACAAAAACACTTCTATATAAAATATATAAAAATATAATATATTTATTATAGAATGTATTACTATTCTGCTTTCTGAAAGGTCATATGAAACTCAGAGGATTCTGCCCCAGTTTACCTCAGTTTCACACTGCAGGGACAGAGAAGAGAGGTACACTCTCTCATTAAAACAGCGAACTGCATGCTTTTCACAGCAATGAAAGCTTATGGACAACATCCTTCCAACACGCTTTGAGTTTAACTTTAAATATTGAAATAGCTCCATTAGCCATAGCAAGTGCTCAATTTGTTTTGGTTAATTGCACATTTTCACAGCTCTAAATATTGGACTAAACATTTAATTATTCGAAGTTAATGTCAAAGAGCATTGAGCCTGAAGTGAGTCTGGAACTAATTCTGAAGGGATGAAACTCTAAGCAGGAGGAAAATATCACAAGAGCATCCTGCCAATTTAAAATGCTTTCAAGGCATTCAGCATTTCTGTGCAGTAATAATTGTTTAGATGAATTATGACAATTGACATGGATATCCTATAAATTATCAACTTGTGACACATGGGCAATTCAATTTTACTTTCTCTGAAGGAAAATGACAGGGAAACTATTCTGAGGAATCAATAAAAATGGATAAGCTCATAAAGTAAATGTCTATGAGCAGCTGTAAAGAAATATTATGCATATTAAAAAGTTGTCTGCAATAAAATGTTAATTAAAAGCTCTGCTGAGTGAGATTTGCTCCTGCCATTAAACGCGAGCGTTTCTCTGGTTTCTCTGATAGGCTGGGCTGACACGCCAGCGACGGGGTCATGCGCACAGGTAAGCCTCAGGTACTCCAGCTCCCGGGCTGTTTTACCTCGTGCAGCCCAAACTGGAATCAGACTCGTAACCCCCGCAAACACACGGCTCAAGCGCTCAGAAACAGGCACAGCCACGGTCCCTTGCGGTCAGGAGTGGTGCAGCTCTAGTCCTGGTTCCACAGAGACCACACCGCCGCCACGGCAGACTCCTACATGCACTGAAATCAGCTAAACTTGGCTCTAACGCAAAGCTAAGAAATCATGTTTTGTGCATGAGGCTTTAGCCTGCAGCCAGCTGCTATTAATAACCAGAGAAACAGACCCCCTGGGACAGACAGCTTCTGCAGTTCTCAGAGGACACTGTCTAACACACAGGCCTGCTTCTGTCCGCTCCAGTCACATCTCTTACAGTGGCTTACTTTAAATGACAAATTTAGGGTTGTGTAACCTTTTGTTGAACTTCCACTTTTTATCCAATTCAGGTACAAACAAATGAGAAATACGGCAGTAATTGAAAAAATATAATTCCTCAGTGTACTGAACTGGCCCTATTGTAAGCATACAAAGTGATTTCAGGCGCTGTTTATTGAAACAGAAGAATCACTGCTCTATGCATAACTTAGGGATTTGTGCTTAAAATTGCATCTGTTTCTCTGGGTTGCTGTCGGGTTGTCAGAGATGCTGTGTGTTTTTTCTGGTCACACTGCTTATTTGCCATCTGTATTGTGCACCTGTAGACGTCTGCTCTCCTGTATAAAGACACACATATATAACTAGACAGAAAGGGTGTGGGGGGCCAGGTACCTTTTGGGGATCACCTGTCCCATGTTCATCTTCATGCAGGACACCTTGCGCGTCTGGACTCCGACAGCACAGGTGGGCCTCCCGTCCCAGTTGCTGGTGGCGTTGAACGCGGCCGTGGAGCTGTCCTCGGTGCAGGGACCCCAGGGCGAAGCCTCCCAGTAGAACACCAGGCAGGGCTGCTCATTGCAGGATCTCCACTCCTCCAGAGCTGTAGCAGCAGGGCACGGCTTTCCTCCTGCAGCCACGCACATACACACACACATGCACGCGCACACACACACGCACACGCATGCACACACATAAACACACATACACACACACATGCACGCGCACACACAAACACACATACACACACACATGCACACGCACACACGCACACACAAACACACATACACACATGGGCACGCACACACACATGCACACAAAAACACACACACAGACGGTGCATTGCTAAACAGCCAGCTCCATATCTGCTAGGAGGATGTCTGACTGTGTCCATGTTTCACGTTTCCATGTTTCCACACTGCGGGACCGTGGTGGTGATTCAGACAGTGAAGAGAGTGTGGGAGGTAAGGTCCCCAGGTAGGGCTGTGTGTACAGGTGTCTTAATCACACACTTTTGAAACAGCACAGTCAGAGTGAGGAGCAGAAGAGTGCAGCAGCACAGATCTCATCTGGCGTGAAAGAGCGGCAGTCTGCACACCCGAAACTAACTGCATTCAATCTATTGAGCTGGTTTCACACCTTTTTTTCTGGAAAAAATGAATTGGAAGTCTCGCCAAGGTTTTATTGCTTAAGGGGACAGCTGTTACAGTTTTAAAACACACTTAGCTGAAGTGGCGTTAAGCCATAACAAAGCTGTCACAAGCCCGAGCAGATGCTATCTTTACCCCTGAAGTCCATTATTTAAGAAATGAGATTAATAGTTCTCTCTTTCTCTGCCTCCCTCTCTCTCTCTGAATGGCCTGTTCCTCCGAAGCTTCATTTCCAGGTATAACAACAGCAAATCACAATTAAAGTCAGAAAGCTTCAAATGTAAAAAAAAATATATTACAGCATGGACACTTTCAAAGTTCTTCAAATCATTTCTCCTTTACTTCTGGTACAATAATTAATCATATATTCATGTGGAACTGATTATGATTAGATCATTATTTTACAGAAAGATAATTCTGTGAGGTACACATGAATATTTTAGAACATTTTGGAGTTTTTGTTCAGCAACAAACCAAGGAAAAAATCTAATAACCATAAATGTGAAAGGTGCATGATGTTGGGAATGTTGCTTTTTTCTGCAATTGATTTTTAAAATAACAAGAAATTCATACCTCAGTTGGATAACCTGAAGTATTGACCAACACAAACTCATGAAATAAGTTCAGCTTGAGATCATCTCTGTGCACTGAACTCATGAGAATGAGATTTCACATTTGCACATTATGTATGCCCTTTGAATTTGTTCCCTGCAAATCCATGTGAGAAATGTAAATTTAACAAGGTCGTCATGAGGAATTAATATTTCATTCACAAGTAAGTGCTGTAAAAACTGAGAGTGTGACTATAAATACCCCCTACTAGTCTTTCTGACATTGGAGGGTTCAAAGTGTGTTTAGAGACCACAAATCTAACTCCAGGACAAAGGCACATTTGTTAGGTGAAAAAAAAACATTTGCCATGACTTGTCAACTTAAAATTTTGTAATTTTGCTTGTATGCTTGTAACCAGGTCAAGATTGTTCAATTGTTTTATTATATATACATATATATAATTTGCTTAAGTAATAATAGAAATTACTGATTCACAGAAGAAGAATGATTGCATTTATATGGTATTTCAAAGTAATACAGTGTTTCCAGCTGTATGAATTTCGGACATTACCGCCCCCAGCAGAGAGGTGTGTTGGGAAGGCTGTGGGGGTGCTTACCTTCCCCTGGCAGTGCCAGCACAGTGCGGGTTCGACTCTGTCTCCCTTCGGAGGTTTTGGTGGAGCAGGACTGAGAGCAGGGCGACCAGGGGGCCCAGGAGCTGATGACACAGTCCCCGGGACAGGGCACCTCACAGGGCGGCCGTGCAGGAGGGGGATCTTCCAGGCACCTCTCACTGGGGACAGCCTCACCTGCAGGATAGGGGGACACAGGTTCACACACAGTGCTCAATGACCTGGTGCCAGGTGTGACACCTGCTCGGTCACACCTGGTCACTGATTACAGACCAAAAACTCCAGGTTACTAGAGGCTGCTTACACAGGGCCTGCTATGAGTAGCACATAGGACACTGCTTCCTCACAGAGCCTCTGAGCACACACTATGCCTGAATATACCTGTGCATGTGGGACATACATATGCCTGTACCTCTACCATACACTTACACACCTCCATACGCCTGCTCCACCTGGCATTTGGCCATCACTCAGAGGAGTGACTGACTGACTCAGACAGTCGAGGTCTTCCCCTTTGATGTCATCATTCACACCTCAAAGTCCCCCACGAGGACAAGGATCCCATTGAACACAAACCAGAGGGTGTGGCTCAGATTATCGGGTATTGCATATTATAGATAAAACAAAATCTGTCAAATGTGTTTTCTTTGGTTTTGTTCCAAATTCTCACAGAGTTCAAAATGTTTTTATTCATCAGAATGTATTTACTCATCTTAATTATTAAAGTAAATCCAACCATGCTGTCTCCAGTTGGCTGCATGTTGTAAAGGTGTAATGAGAGGAGGAGCTGTGATTAGCGGGACAGTTCCTGTCAGCTCCGCTCCGAGGCCGACAAATGGAGCAGAGAGGTGTGAGCAGAGAGGTGTGAGCAGAGCGGTGTGAGCAGAGCGGTGTGAGCAGAGAGGTGTGGGCAGAGCACTGTGAGCAGAGAGGTGTGAGCAGAGCACTGTGAGCAGAGAGGTGTGAGCAGAGCGGTGTGAGCAGAGAGGTGTGAGCAGAGCGGTGTGAGCAGAGCGGTGTGAGCAGAGCGGTGTGAGCAGAGCGGTGTGAGCAGAGAGGTGTGAGCAGAGCGGTGTGAGCAGAGAGGTGTGAGCAGAGCGGTGTGAGCAGAGCGGTGTGAGCAGAGCGGTGTGAGCAGAGCGGTGTGAGCAGAGCGGTGTGGGCAGAGCACTGTGAGCAGAGCACTGTGAGCAGAGAGGTGTGAGCAGAGAGGTGTGAGCAGAGCACTGTGAGCAGAGCGGTGTGAGCAGAGCGGTGTGAGCAGAGAGGTGTGAGCAGAGCACTGTGAGCAGAGAGGTGTGAGCAGAGCGGTGTGAGCAGAGAGGTGTGAGCAGAGCACTGTGAGCAGAGAGGTGTGAGCAGAGCGGTGTGAGCAGAGAGGTGTGAGCAGAGCACTGTGAGCAGAGAGGTGTGAGCAGAGAGGTGTGAGCAGAGCGGTGTGAGCAGAGAGGTGTGAGCAGAGCGGTGTGAGCAGAGAGGTGTGAGCAAAGAGGTGTGAGCAAAGAGGTGTGAGCAAAGAGGTGTGAGCAGAGCACTGTGAGCAGAGAGGTGTGAGCAGAGAGGTGTGAGCAGAGAGGTGTGAGCAGAGCGGTGTGAGCAGAGAGGTGTGAGCAGAGCGGTGTGAGCAGAGAGGTGTGAGCAGAGCGGTGTGAGCAGAGAGGTGTGAGCAGAGCACTGTGAGCAGAGAGGTGTGAGCAGAGCACTGTGAGCAGAGCGGTGTGAGCAGAGAGGTGTGAGCAGAGAGGTGTGAGCAGAGAGGTGTGAGCAAAGAGGTGTGAGCAGAGAGGTGTGAGCAGAGAGGTGTGAGCAGAGCGGTGTGAGCAGAGCGGTGTGATCGCTCCAAAACACCACATCAGCTTCAGCCCCACAGACAGCAGGAAAGGGGAGAGCTGGTGTCTATGACAACACGGGATGAGTCGAAGAAATGATGCTGTCTGCACACGTCCGATAAATGAAGACTATCAAAGATAGTCTATCAGAATCATTTTTAGTAATTGACTTACGTGTGATAAGCACACTCTGGAGATACCAATCTCCCTGTGCTTACATGAATAGATCACTGCAGATGTATATTCAGCCACGCAATAATCACACAGTATATATGCATTCTGCAGAATGCGTAAAGGAGCCCTTCAATAAGCAGATATGATCTGCAGTGTGAACTGTATGTCACCCCTGAATAGCACATTGTATCTGATTAACAAAAAACACATGAAATATACAATACAAAAGCATATCTGTAAACACATTGCCTGCCGGGGTGAAAGCATAACAGTTTAATACAGAGACGAGTGAAGCAGGAGATCACAGAAAGCAGAAGGCCTCAGACAGACAGGAGGTCACCGATGATGAGAGAAGCTGCTATGTGCTCCAGGCCCCGAGCTGCAGTGCTTCTCTATAGAAACACACGCCTGCTTGATGTGGATGAACTTGACCGCGGGTTAATTACCTCCCCTTACTCCTCACAGCCTCACAGCCTCCACTGAGAGCAGGCTGAAAGCACAGCGCTCCAGGCCCCGTGGTGCTTCCTTCAAAGGTATTTTAGGTGGGAAAAACTGTTTTAAGCCACATCAATGCTAGAGGCAGATGCTCAGGGGGGTTTGAGCCTGCAGGTTTCAGCACTGGGTTGTGACACAGCAAACAATAAAACGTACAATAACCTAAAATCAATCTCACTGCATGCAGGGGACAGGGGTGAGCAGGTGAGCCATGGCTGAGATATTTCTGAAGGCCAGCCAGCAGACAGGCCATTTCAAGAGAGAGAGAGCTATGCAGAAAAAGAAACAGATGGCATAATTTTAACATAATAAATGATAAATTATGAGAAGGTATCTTGTTATTTTAATGTGCTTTCTCAGAATTATGACTTAGTAAGTCATAATTATGAAACAGTTTCTCATAAGCTTGTCTAACATTTCATAATAATGACTTACTAAGTCATCATTTCCAAAAAATAACTCATAATGACTTCATCAGTCATTATCATGAGAAAGAATCTCATTAGTACAACATGACGTAAAATCTCTCACAGCAAGAGAGCCCTACTGGCCCTCAGAAGAAGAACAGCAGCAGTGTCCACTGTAATGACAGCACTGAACAGGTCTGCTCCTTTACCCAACACCCACCGCCATCTTCCTGCACATTACATCATGGCAATTACCCTTAAAATACGCTCAAAACTCTTACTAGCTGTTCTGTCCTGCTGGGATAGCCTATGTGAAATAATATTCAGCCACTACCTTCAGCCATACCCTGCAGAATTAAAGTTGCGCTTACCTGCTTGTAGGTTAATTTTCACTTCTTTAATTAGGACTGAACAGATGAGAGAAAACATAGACCACAAAGCAAAACATGTGGCCCATTTTCAAACGGTACAGTTAGAGAGCTGGACATGCCACATCTTTTATATGCTTGTGTCACACTGCGATGCAACCTCCCAATCAAAGCAATCACTGTCATGACAAAAAATCTCTTGACCATAACCATGCCTAAACTCTAATTATGTACAAGATCAAATGATGGAGGCAATTTGTTAAATATTCAAATTAACACACCCCAAGTCAGTGCGAACTTCAAACTATTCCACGTTTTCAAAGCATTTTGAGCAATGCTTTTATCCTTTAAATGCCTCTTTGATCATCTGAGACGGAATCCTCCAATGTATTTCTTCACCGACAAAAGAAGCCTCAGTTCAGTCTCATTACCTTGTGTAATTCAGAATTGGAAAAACACCATGTCATGCACAATTTGAACTTCATTATGTGAAATAAACAGATCTGAGCAGTTATCATTTAATATTCTGCTGTAGCATAGCCTCTAAACTGAGTTATGCATTCTTTTTAGCATTCAATAAAACCCACAACAACCCTTTAGCTATTATTCACAGCCTCAAACATCAATGAAAATCACTGTACTGGGGAGTGTAAGGAATTTTGTTGATGGAGTCAATCTCTGTCTCCCTCCCTGTACATATATATGCATCGGATATTTTTTTCTGTTTCAAAAATGTAAGGATGTTATTCTTTAATCTCAGTTGCATTATAAACAGCAAAGTCATATTGTTAACAAAAAATCAATTATATTTCATAAAAATATGTAATAAAAAATATTGCATTGTCTTTTTTATTTTATTTAATTATGGCAAGGATAAAATTGTACATACACATAATCATACATACACTGTACGTGCATACACTCCATACACACACACACACACACACACACACACACACACACACACACACACACTCTTACATTCTACACGCCATACCTTTATAAAAATCTAAAACGAAATTCACAGCAGAATGAGATCCTGAACTCAAATATAAGCAAAGACAATGAATGTAACCTAAAAGACACAAAGATCAATAATGCAATGTTTATAACCATACAGTATCTCAGACCGGAATAAAAGCCCATTATCACCCTCAGCAACCATGTCTTGTCACTGCACATTATACTGTATCCAGCACATACAGAGATACTCAACGAGGCACAGCATTAAAGTGGAACCAGCTTTACAAATGTATGTGTTACTCCTTAAGTTCACTAAATGAGCAATCCAAACAGAAGAGGATTTTTTTCACCAAGTATCAAAACAAGCTAATTTGAAATTCTTATGGGATTCTGTGAACCAGCTCCACAGCAAAGTCTTACAAACTTCACCACATCTCTTTACAAACAAATTTCACCATCTCTCTCTTTCTCAACTGAACAAGCTCCCTAGGCATGCTGGGGACCAGGGTCAGAGAAGAGCAGTGCTGAAGGAATCACTATAAAACTTACTACATACTAACATCCTTGTAAGAATAGAAATGTCTTATTTGGTCACAGTCACCTGAACAAGTTTTGAGGGCATGAATTGCCATGGTAAAAACGCTTGAGTCAGGAGTCAAGTATCCATTCACTTGCGAGGGAAGAGTGGTAAGGTGCAGACATCGCAGTGAGCGATAAAGGAAAAATTAAAGGGAGACTTCTGTGCCCCTGAGACTCGCGCTCTTCATTTGGATCCTCACCTGCAACCTGTAAAGTAAGGAGCCATATAAAAGCAGCTTTTCTGTGGAGTGATAAATTCATGTGCACAGCCACACGGCCTCTCAGCTGCTGCACTGACCTCCTGCGCTTGGTGAGAAGTGAGGAAAGGGTTAATGTGTGGATCGATTACCATTCGCACAGCTCTGATTGGCCCTTTCCCGTACAGAGTCCCCTCATCAGGAACAGATAGGTGTGTAAACCCAGCAAATGAGCATCGTCCCAGAGCTCAGCCGGGACAGGCTGACAAGCCGCACACAGAGACAGCCTGCAGAATGACTCGCACCGAGCCGGAGGTGAGTGTGTATTAATGTAAGGAGGATTATCTCCTCTTTCATACTGTGTAACCTGGAGAAGCGCCCTGCCTTATTCTCTGAGAGGGAAGCAGTCGCTGACACGATTCTTTAATCCTACATGGAGCAGGTCGGCATCAAACTCCCTGCACCAAACACAGAGCCGCGGTGTGTTCACCACCACCAGCAGGGGAGTGCACTTCTAAACTGTACCTACACTGTCCTTATTCTGCTTCAAAGACGTGTCCCAAACACTGAGCTACGAAATAACTATCCCAAACACTGAGCTACCAAATACCTATCCCAAACACTGAGCTATCAAATACCTATCCCAAACACTGAGCTATCAAATACCTATCCCAAAGACTGAGCTACAAAATAACTATCCCAAACACTGAGCTACCAAATACCTATCCCAAACACTGAGCTATCAAATACCTATCCCAAACACTGAGCTATCAAATACCTATCCCAAAGACTGAGCTATCAAATACCTATCCCAAAGACTGAGCTACAAAATAACTATCCCAAACACTGAGCTACAAAATAACTATCCCAAACACTGAGCTACGAAAAATACCTGTCCCAAACACTGAGCTACCAAATACCTATCCTAAAAACACTGAGCTACCAAATACCTATTACAAATTCTGAGCTACCAAATACCAATTCCGAACACAGCCTTCTCCTGGCATGACAATTTCTTCACTGCAGTTCAGCTGCACCTCCTCATTACAATTTCCTGAACCACAATCACATAGGCTGAGTCCATCTATGTGTGTATGTACATACTGTATGTAAGTATGAAAGTATGCATGTTTTTTTCTGAGCCCTTTGAAAGTGTTCAGTCTGAATCTGTAAACATTAAAAATTCACACCATGTTTCATCAGTGGAAGCCATGACAGAGGATGTATCTGCAGCAGGTCACCAAAGGGTAGGCTAACACAGAACAACGCTGCAAGCTATTCATCAACACAGTGCTTTTCAAAAATAATAAACTCAATGGACTCACTGAAAGAAAATATATCAGCCTCCAGTTTCAAGCCTGTGCCATGAATTCTCTGCATTAGGCGGAATGAGAGTGGTTTCAGTGCGCTAAAGTGTAATGCAAGACCGTGCAAGTGCCTCGCTGGAGCACAATCACGCAACGCTGAAACCGGATGCACAGGTCACCAGAGATAAATGGCCAACACATTTCCACAGAGCAGGAAGGTAATTTTACCCCTTTATACAAATGTGTGAATTTAAACCATTATGTTTAGAGCTACAATTCAGCCTTCCTGAGTAAACCTGATTGCATGTCACAATCTGAAAGTTACTTCAAAAGCTTGCTGGTGTGAGTATTAAAGCATCGAATTAGCAGGGGAGGTACAACACTGCTGCCTTTGGAAGTCTGTGTGCTTCCAGCCGTATTTTTGCATAATTGCAACATGGTAAGTATGAAATGTAAGTGCCCTCAGAGAACATGATAAAAATGTGCATGTAGATTGGAGAGATTAACCTTTCCAGCCCACCTGAGAAAGAAAAGCCGCACACACCTCCACCGGCTCCATCCCACCTGCCACACACATTCCACACAGCTAACAGCACAGTCCTGGATGCCTCTGCTTTTCTGCCCGACAACTCAAGAAAAGAAAGAGCTAAAAACTTCATGACCCAAAAAAAACCTCCCTGGCGATTTGTGAACAAATCATTAATGTAACCATTTTCAAAATTCAATGTCGTGCACTGAATAAAAATCAAGCCGTTTGTCAATATTTTTGATATACTTTTTTTTACAGAAGAGAATGCTCAAAAAGATAATCAGCAAATATTAACCTGTTATTATTTAAAATGTTTGAGAGGCCTGATATTTAAAATATCCAGTGGAAATGATAACAGCACTGCCTGCATAGCGGGTGTCCCTGAAAGCTGAGATTCGGTGCACTGTAGAGTTCAGCTGTATTCCACTGTAACACAAATCAAAGTTATGTCCAAAATCTGAAGCCATGGCTGCCACGGCAACAAGTCAACAGCACTTGACATTTGTACATACACCTGCAGCTGACCTTTTAATGGAAAATTCTTTGCTGTGATTTTGTGTTTTGGGGAATCCACTGCAGTTTAACTTAAAAATGATTTTTTTATGATTGCTGAGGAAATAGCGGTATATTAAATATCAATAGTGTTGTACGTTGGGACCATATGCGGCGTTGTGCAATCTTTCACTGGAATATAAAAAAGCAGCATCTGAATGATTGTTTTTGAGGCACTGAATGCGGTGTAGTCTGCGCTGTGGAGATGACAATGCAAATAGAGCTTTAAAGGCTTCAGACTGATCTCCAGCGGAGACACTTTCAAACATACATTTTCATGACCCGAGAAAAAGCGGCCGAGTCTGTTATTACATTAGCCGCTCATTTATTCCCCCCATACAAATTCATATAAATTTTTACTTAAACACTTTATTTATTTATTTCATTTCATTCAGGCAAGCAATTGCAGAAAGGCAATTTTACAACGCTTCACCAAATCCATAAAATATTGAAAGACATTCCGAGTGTTTAATAGAAAAACAGATGGAAAAAGTATGTTTGTGCTTGCTCATAACAGGCCAAATGAAATGCAAATTCCTATGAAACAGTCCTTGAAAAAAGTTAGGGTGCGATGCCTTAAACTTTCCTCTGTTACAATTTACAATTTATAGGACAATTTGGGGAGCATTTAAACAGGGATCTTGGGGGCTATAAATACAGTTAAAAGCAAGGAAATACACACTGCCGGAGAGTGTGAAGGAAGCCCCAATAACAGCAGTGAGGACCCATCAATCAATAACCTGCGATCAGAAGAGGAGACGGATATGGGGATGAAATTAATCAGGGAATTTAGGAATACTTCAGGAGCTGAAGCAGCCCATCTGGCCATGAGTGCACCTCAACCTGTCAGTTTCCCATTGACTGTAATGGCTGAACTGATGGAGGATTCTGCTAAACTAATACACTCACATTGGTATTTTCCACCTGGTTTTATTTACTTATAATTAATAATAAATATACATTAAATATATTAACAATAAATATAATTATATGGGACATGTGTCTTCTGTCTTGACAACTCCAAAATGAAGTTTGGGTGATGTTTGCTGAAACCTCTGAATGTAATAGGTCAATGATGAACAACCACTGCTAAAAGCACTGAGATAAAGGAAAGTAACGCAGGCAGTGTGTAGTTTGTTTGCATTAATAATAATTTCGGTCATAAACGCTGTTTTACACCATGCATCTTACCATGTCATGATAATTTTCCTATAACAAATTAGTGTATTATATTAATGACGCTCTCACTGTACCTGTTACAATAAATGGATGTAAACACTTGCTCTTTAGCAGTAAGCAGGTACCGATGCATCTTTCTTAGCATGTTCATACTGATAGTATAAGGACACTTGATGTTATGTAGCAACTAATGTTTAAGTACATAGAGTAACCAAACACACAGTTATTCCTTTATTCCTCTGAGGACTATATATTTCGCTGTTTATGATAAAGTTTGAGTCTTCAGCAATCTGCCCAGCGGTGAGTACATGCCGAGTGAGGTAACCAAATGCAGCTAAACTATCATGGCATGTATCACATCAGTGTGAAAAGCCTTAGCAGTGCGTAGGCTATTTAATGCAGTTTGATGCACAGGCAATTTCACAAATTTCCTGTCTTTTGTGGCTTTTGCTAGAATTAAAGTTCAAAGTAGTTTTTACTTAATGAATTGATAATAAATAATTACCCTTGAATTAACAATGAAAACTCAACAACAGGGACATTTTAAGGATGGATACTGTAGGTGGCTTTCTGTCCCTACTGAGGGAAATCTGTGTGAAGATCCATTAGAACAGAAAGACATTAGCATATATTCATTCCAAAAATATGGGAAAATAAGTTGAGTACACAGTCTCCTCTGGGTCAATGAGCCTTGCATATTTTATGAGGTTTAAGTCAGAAGAAGCAGTTTTAAAAACCATTTTTACAGTTATTGAGGGGACTGGTACTTCTTGTTTAATCTAACAAATAACAAACAAATGTAAAATTCTACATACTGCATATTAAGAGTGCATCTATTAATATCAAGGAAAACATTTAAATAATTTCATGAACCTAAAGGCATACAAATCTCCAGTGAGAATTCCATAAACACAGCACCTCACAGAAGCTGCAGCACATCTCACACACTGCGCATGCATGTCTCTCAGACTGTAGTGGAGTCCCCGTTTGACTCTGCAGGGAAGCAGGCATGATTGCCGGGGCTCTCGGAAGGGGGCCTGGGTCTGAGAGCTCCTCAGAAGCGGTGCAGCCGGAGGGTGCTTATGGGCAGCCCTGTGCAAAGGTCACCCTGCAGATTACCGCCTCTCTCATTGATCCCGCGCTACAATAGCTGCCGCTCTGAGAGCCGGGGAGAGCCGGGGAGCGCCGGGGAGAAATGGATCACTGTGCCACCACCCACAGCTCTGCAGGCAGAACCCTGCCGCGGAAACGCAGCGGAGAGCGCACCTCCCCCAGCACGACGCTGCCGCTGCAGCCGCCAGCCCGTTCCTCACACCGCCGAGCCCAGCGTCTGCTGCCCGGAGCAGAGCGGCCGGCTAATGCGCCGTCCGGCTGGGTCGCCTGCCGAGATAATTACAACACGCCCAGAGACCGGGCATCTGCATGGACGAGCCATTTAGCTCTGCAAGCCCTCTCTCTCTGCAGGGGCTGGTGTGTGTGTGTGAGTGTGTGGGGGGGGGGGGGGGGGGGGGGTGTCTGGGAGGGACTCTGTGATTAATCTGCATTAGATTTCCACAGGTGGGTCCAGGCCTGTAATGAACAATTACTCCTAATTATGTCCTGTAGAATATGCAGAATATTCACTGAAACTCAGAAAGAAGAGGAACCTTCCAGAGAGCTAACTCCCTGTTGTGCCGGTCCCACTGACCCCACGACCGGGTCCCCAAAGAGCACAGTCATTTCAATCCTACATACAGCCATTTCAGCCTCCTCGTTTTTAATTTACTATCTATTTCTCCTTCTGTGTGGATGTTTATCTTTTCCAGATTTTAACCTACACAAAACGTAGCAATGGTATCAGCTCAAAACCCGAAGCTTAGCTTAAAAACCCATGAAGACACTACAGATACATTCCCTTTTCAAACACACTCTACAACATCATGTCTTAATATGAGTTTAAAGAAATCAGGTGAATTTTGGGTTTCGCTCCTTTAAAATGTATTCTAAGGATCAAATGAATTCATGACCAGATGTTACTGTAGCTCCCCAGCATTGTAACTAATGGATTTATTAAGATGCTAATAAAATTACAGATGCTAAATGTGGTAGCTGGGAGAAACTGGGGGTGTAAAAATTCATAAAAAACATAAACTTCCAAAAAATTTTCAAAAACAACAAACGACACTGGAAGGAAGGAAGAGAAGGCATTTGTTGCACATTTTCCGCTGTTATTAGGAGTAAGGATAAGCGACAATGCCACGTATTACAGCTTCTTTAACAATCGAGTAGAATAAAAATCGAAATAAACCTCGAACCCTAAAGAGAACATTCGGATGTTTCCAGGGTTACGGAATACAGATGAATACATGTTTCAGATGCATGATATTAAAATGCAGTGTTTACCATTTGCCTTGAGCAAAAAATCCATTTCACTTTACATATGTCATGGCAGAATGACGCACGTGTTTAACAGCCCAGCTTTCAGCGTATTCCTGGTTTATCACCATCACCTTTTGCAGTAATAGCCTTTCTGTTTCTTTCCGTCGCTCACTCTCACTTCCTTCAGGAATTAGTGCCTCGTAACACAGCTCCGGACAGATCAATTCTACACAGCACCATAAAAGCGGATGGACTGATTTAAATTACAATAATAAATGCGGTAAAAAGATGTTATTAAAATGAAAGATTCCTAGTTGTTGAGCGTGTTGTGCAGTAAAGGCAGAACTCCGGTTCTGGATGTGCAGGCGTGTGCAAACGGATTGCGCCCCGAGGGTTTCCTGCATTAAATTCGAGCGCACCCGACGCCGCAGCTTTCGCCAACATGTACCACAACCGCAGTGTGATCCCGGGCTGACCCCCGCTTTCTCTCCCACACACCGACCTGACCTCGTCTCACAGAGGTTGTGCTTTTGGAGGTGAAAGAACATTTCGAGGAGCGGTGCTTTTGCGAGCAGCGAAGCGCTGCGCATTTTCATGAGAAATAGAATAATAACAGTCCTCCGGCGGTGCGCTGGAAGACCTGTCCACTCGCGGTGAGATGCCTCAGCGCTCAGCGCTGCTCTCACAGCTCAATTATTAACTGACAGCTGACAACCGATACCAAAGAGAGACGATGCAACAGAAAGGCAGAAAGCTATAGGATGCGGTGGAAATGCAAATGGTTCTTCTGTTCCCCTTCCTGCCCCTGTACACACGTTATTGGGTTTACATCCAGCCTTGCGGAAGAATACTTTCATCTGAGGAATCTGCGCACTCAGATGTACCTGGCTGCGCACCACAAAGACAGTAACATACGGAAGCAGCGAGGACAGCGAGTGTACCATGTTTTTTCAGATCAACCCCCAACCGACCCAACCTAACCTAACCTGATTATGTTCATGTTTGATTTACATTCCAACAAAAGGAGGTCCAATGACAGTTCCACATAAGGGACAGAAAATCAAATTACCGCGAAACAATCAAGCAATCCCTTTTAATGGTGTCCTACTAATCCCAGGTAAATTCATACTAATCTGTCTGAAAACAAGACTTCAAAACCACCGACGGCAGCTTGGCATGCAGGAGCTGTGGTTCGGTTCCTAAATGGATTTAAGAATATGCATATATCAATAAACTGCTCTGCCATTTGACTCTGCACAGTAGGGAACTAATGGCATTAGGGGGTTATTAACAAAGACGACAGACACCCTAAAATCCGTTAGCGCTGCCATCAACATTTAAACAACCTGGACTTGAACTCTGCCGTGAAGAGAAAGCGGCTGAAAGCAGCGTTATTGCGCAGCGTCTGATTGTGTTTTATGTGGAAGGTAACCTTGGGAAGGAATCTCTCGCGCTCAGAATGTGAAATATCATCAGAGTGATGAAGAGTTTAATCAGCCACAAGTGCAGCTCAGATAAAAAATAAATAAATATATAGAAAATAATGGCAAATCTGTTTCATTTTTCACATGTTGAAAATTGATTTTCTAGCACATCTCCGCCTGTTGCTTGTTCAGTCTCCTATCTATCAATGCCAGAGGTCCCCGTTTTGACATTAGCTATAATTACAAGGAGATTCTGTGGTTGATAACTCCCGGGGCTCTGACTATTACTGAATTAGCCTGCAGTCAGCGGGGGTTTGGAGCGGTTGTCAGCGCTGCAGAAATAACCCTGGAAATGCCAGTCAGAGAGGCAGAGGCTTCAGCAGATGATCAAAGCACTGACTAAGGAGGCTATCCTCTCTTCAGCTCTGCAGCTGACTTCAGAAAAATGTGCCAGCAAAAAGTATCGGCAGTTGTTGCAACTTGACGCTAATCCTGCATATTAATGCGTGCGTGAATGAAACAGTCTCCATGGCCGCGTAATTTATTAAAGGGCAGCTATCATAATATGAGGTAAATAGGGAATAATTTTACTCAAATTATATATAAAAAATAATAATGGTATAAAATACCACTATTAAATACCAAAATTAAAATGTTATTTTTCTTCATTACTTATACAACATCATGGCAGTTTGCCAGTCATTGAATTGAAGAAAAATGTTATGCAAGAATACTAATTTTTATTTATTTATTTTTTTAAAATAGACTAAAACAACACAATAGGCTGGACGTAATGTAAGCTACAGCGTACTTCACATACACTATCATTCACGTGTCCTCTGAGAAGCTCGTTAATCACAGAAACTTTTATTATTCAATGTTTAGTGAATGGAACAGCAGGATTTACAAGAACAGATTATTCTCACAGCTAGATGGGAAAAAATGTCCTTATGTAATGTTTCAGACATGTAATATCACTAATATCAAATAATTAATATTTGTGTGCATCAGCATATCCGCAACCACTCCAGGGACACTGAGTAAGAGGGGTCAAGTAGGTAAGCATGGTCAAGTTTTCTGGTCAATTGTAGTAACCTCATCCTGTTGAATATGATTCCAACACTGTTGGTCTCCTCCGATTGAACCTGGTCTTACTACCTCTCATCCAATCACAGAGCAGAAAATGTAACCATCCTGAAATTCCAGCACTCCGCAGTGGGAATGTGTTGTCTCTGTGTTTCTGCAGCTTGTTTGAAGTGCCAGCCCGTCTGTGGTCTCCTCTGGGCTGTAGAGCCTGCCGTTTCTGCAGTAACGTCTCGCCTGTGGTCTAAGGAACTCAGCTTAGCGTTTTTTATTAACAGTGATCACCATTGAGGAGGCAGGGACAGGCATTCACAGAGAACGGGCTGAAGAACGGCTTGTTAGAGCGTATCACACTCCTCTCCTCTCTGCTGTGGTCTGAATGACTAAGCGCAGCAGCCAGGCATGACCTCCTTCCCTTCTGACTGATACAGGTGATACAGGTGATAGAAGGTGATACAGGCGATAGTAGGTGATACAGGTGATAGAAGGTGATAGAAGGTGATACAGGTGATACAGGTGATAGAAGGTGATACAGGCGATAGTAGGTGATACAGGTGATAGAAGGTGATACAGGTGATACAGGTGATAGAAGGTGATACAGGTGATACAGGTGATAGAAGGTGATACAGGCGATAGTAGGTGATACAGGTGATACAGGTGATAGAAGGTGATACAGGTGATACAGGTGATACAGGTGATAGAAGGTGATACATGTGATACAGGTGATAGAAGGTGATACAGGCGATAGTAGGTGATACAGGTGATAGAAGGTGATAGAAGGTGATAGTAGGTGATACAGGTGATACAGGTGATAGAAGGTGATACAGGCGATAGTAAGTGATACAGGTGATACAGGTGATAGAAGGTGATACAGGTGATAGTAGGTGATACAGGTGATAGAATGTGATACAGGCGATAGTAGGTGATACAGGTGTTACAGGTGATACAAGATGCTCCCAGCACAGTTTGCCACTGCCCCTCTGCGCAGCTTCACAGCCTGGACTAACGCCTGTGCAGCACAGTTTGGAGTGTGTGGTTCCCCCTGCTCTTGGACAGTGCCCTCCTCTCCTTCCCCCTGACTGACATCTCTCCTTGTGATGCGTTAGCAGGTTCTGCAGCCTTTGTCACTAAAGGGGCTATCAGCAGCACTCACTCAGCATCTCTGAGCTCTCCAGCACCCCATTCAGCATCTTTGAGCTCTCCAGCACCTCACTCAGCATCTCTGAGCTCAGGCCTGCTGATTCTTACATGATGAGGGGCCTGCTGGGAGGAGTGTCTGCATGTTTCACACGTCAGAAGCTGCAAACTCTGCGTATCTGCTGCACAGCTCCCTGGGGATTCCGTTCAGCATCCACGACCTGTGTGGCATAACAGCTCACCGTCAGAGTGGCTGTCTTTGCAGAGTATACAGCTGAGACAGTTATGATCTCCATTTAAATGAACTGAAAAGAGCCATAGCATGCTGCTGGTGGTTTCATGTCCTAATAAGTGCTGTCTTAAAACTGCTTGTGACCAATCATATTGTCACCTTGTGAACTGTTTTCCCAGACAGCTATAAACATACAGGTGTCCTGCAGACAGGAGAGGACCGACAAATTTACTCTTTTTTGCAATTTGCCAATTGCAATTAATTGGCAAATCATCACCATGCATGAGCTGTATGCGCTATCCATTAAGCAACAATAGCAGCATCTTACCGGGCCATTACTGATAAACACCAAGTACCATGAGTAACCGCAGACAGAGAACAGGAATGCGTAAAGGAGCAGATTCAGTTGCCTCTGTGAGGGAATCTAGTTTGGAATGAGGGAAAAAAAAGTTATCACCTCACCGCCAGGAACAGTTTACTCTTCAATCGAGTACGACTGGACACTTCAGTGAAAAATAGAATGTATTACAGGAGAAAGCAAAAAGACCCACACAAGTCTGAGGCACAGGTAATGAACAGACAGAACACATAGCTCACAGGTAATGAACAGACAGAACACATAGCTCACAGGTAATGAACAGACAGAACACATAGCTCACAGGTAATGAACAGACAGAACACATAGCTCACAGGTAATGAACAGACAGAACACATAGCTCACAGGTAATGAACAGACAGAACACATAGCTCACAGGTAATGAACAGACAGAACACATAGCTCACAGGTAATGAACAGACAGAACACATAGCTCACAGATAATGAACAGACAGAACACATAGCTCACAGATAATGAACAGACAGAACACATAGCTCACAGGTAATGAACAGACAGAACACATAGCTCACAGGTAATGAACAGACAGAACACATAGCTCACAGATAATGAACAGACAGAACACATAGCTCACAGATAATGAACAGACAGAACACATAGCTCACAGGTAATGAACAGACAGAACACATAGCTCACAGGTAATGAACAGACAGAACACATAGCTCACAGGTAATGAACAGACAGAACACATAGCTCACAGGCCCAGGTAATGAAAACATAGAAACATGCAGGTAATGAAAAGACAGAATATTTGCAGGTCGGAGGCTCAGGTAATGAACAAACTGAATGTTTCTGAAGTGACTCGGGGGCTATTTGGATCCGGAAGGCTTGGTGTGTCTGCCACGGTTCCACTGAGTTTAGAAAATGGAAGTTGCCACTCCTCATTTACGCTTCAGAAACACCACGGGCGCGGTCAGTGCCCTTGGTACAGCATGGCAGAACAGGCAAATGGGAAGGCGTGGCTGGCATTTAGCCGGCTGGCAGGACTGGCAGACTCTGAGGATTAGCTGTCCATTCTCCCTCTGTATTGCTGCAGTCAAACACGGCAATGTCTCTCTGTGGAAAACACCCTACCGAGGACAGCCAGACTCAGCTCGGTCTCACTGTGATGAGCAGTGGGCCACAGCAGCACCATTGAAATGTTTGTAACAATGACCCAGGGAGAGAGAATAAACTCTACAAACGTTCAAAGATTTATCACAAGCGAAAGGTGCTCGGACACACATTTTCCCCAGCAGCCAAACGCTTCATCGTTACCTTTGGAGTGCTGGATTTTACAAGCCATCATTTGCTTTTGCTACAGACTCAGCACCCTGCCTTCAGTGGCCACTGAAATAAATTAAAAACCTTGTGTGGGCAGTGAATAAAGTTGCTCCAACTCGTTTTTCAAAGTTAGAGATAAATGGCTGTGTGGATGCGTTTAATGTGAGCCCTGCAGCGTGAGAGCTGAAATAAAACTCCAGCAGCACAAAGCTGGCAGTGCTGCTGGCTCAAGAGCAACGAGCCCAGCTTAGGAGTGGGGGATAGCACTGCGGACACTCAAACGCACAGCACCAGACATTCACCAGGTGATGCTCCAGGTGATGTAGTCCTGCAAGCAGGGGGTGCGTTAGCTCTGCTCACCTGACGCACCTGAGGAATTCATTTATGCCAAAAACAGAGGCAACATATTCTCTCCATTTGCACATGGAGATAGAAGGTCTCCAAGATGACACAAGAGCTTGATAACAGGTGTACACCATAGTAATGTGTACTGAAAAAGATACCACCAAATCTGACCGAAAAATGGCTGAACTGACCATACATAAAGTGATGAATCTGTTCACAGTGCTCTCAGAATGGTCAAAAGGAAAGCTGATAAAAATCCATAAAGGCTTTCAAAATGGAGGGAGGGAAAACATCTGATAAGTCAAATTTAAAGTTAGTGAAATGAATAAAAAAACGTGGTTATTTTCCTCAGGCTTTACAGCCTCACGCTGCCCAGCACAGAGGCCTTTTCTTCTGTCTGACTAATCTACCGCCTCATACAATATGAACAGACAGATAAATTAAACCTGAACCTCTTACCTGCCCCTCTTTTTAAATTGAGCAAAAAGTCAATACTGCAAATCAGTGCTGAATCCTATCCTTCAGCACACGCAGGTAAAACTTTTTGTTCTAGCAGTATTAGAGGTTTAATCAGAGAGCTGCAGCCCACACATGTTCCGGGAAGATTGCGGTGCAGAATGAAGGCAGAGGGGTGTGAAGGCTGGGCCGGGACTCCAGCACAGGCGCGGAGTGTGGGTGCAAATTGCCCGTGTCTGTCAGCATGGACAGGTTCCACCAGCAGCCTTCCGCTGCGGATGACATTTCTGTCTCTCCCAGAGCCTCTGGACCATTACTGCTCTCCTCCCTGAAGATTACTTTTTACCAAGGACCCACTTCAAGTCCAGAATGTAGAAAAGACACACATGCGTGTGTCTTCTCTGCACACACATGCACACACACAGACACACGCATGCACGCACGCACAGACACAGACACGTGTAAATCTGCGCACACACATGAAGACATGCATACGCACAGACAGAGACACACACAGACACACACAGGTACACGCACACACGCACACGCACACACACACACACACACACACACACAGTGTCAGTCAATCTTTCCCAGTTACCTGGAGAAATTCAACAGCACAGATTCAAAAGCATTCCTCTCCCAGGCTCATTAGAGCTAAAACACTGCAGTCTTTTCAGGAAACTCAGAGCACAGATCACACACAGCACAAATCACCTGCTGCACAACCCATAGCCTGAAAGAGGGTCTCTCCAGCACAAATGGGCACACAATCCACTCACAATTTATCTACAACACTTCATGTCCAATTTAATCATAATCATTAGTGGTGTAATTACAGTAATCAGGAGGCTAATTGTGACGGTAATAGCTATCATTACCTGTGTCTTACTTATCTCACTCTCTTCTCCTTCCCTGCCTCTCACACTTCTTTGATCTATAAATATCTGTTTGATTCATCCACAAATCGTGCTCCAGTGGGGCCACATGTGCAGGATATGCAGGAAACCGTGTGCGTGAGAGAGAGGCTTCACCTCATTCCTAGAGGACGTCAGGCCAGACCAGACGGCCTGGGTCTCCCGACAGGAGCCTCATCTGCTGGCCCGAGTGTGCTGTACCTGAAATCAGCCCCTCAAAGAATCTAATCCAGCCGCAGATGAGATGTCAGGGAGAGTGTGTGTCGAGCCTCGACCCCTTTCAGACTCTGATTCTGAATTCCTCATCTGACAGATTCACTGCTGCTACATGTCTGATTACAGGACGTAAACATAAACAAACGGTCTGGTTAACACGCCGAGCGGCACGCAAAGAAAAGCCGAGCGCACGGATCCTTCCGCACCATTTCACCCCCTCGTCATCACTCATCTCAGACGCCGCGTCCGACTTCATCAAGCACATTATGGAATAATTCATCTGGATCGTCAGCTGTCTGCACAGCGGATATATACATAATCTGTCCTGGCAGAATAATAAAAGGCACGAGACTCAGATATAACTGCGGTGGGTCTACAAAGCGCGGAGACAAGGCGAGAGATTAGAAACCCAGATTCTGAGTTTTAATCAGATATCATATGCCTCGCTACGAGCTGAGAGCCACAGCACAATGGGCCCACTTATGGGATGTGACAGGCGGCGTGGCGGCAGCGTGGGGGGTGAGGAAGGCCAGTAATTTCACTCTGTCTGCCCATTCTGCTCCTCTGCTCGTGTGGGTGTCATGTGAGGGGTGGGGGTTGGTGTCTAACCTTGGGCGTGGATGCAGGCGGCGCTCTGGTTTCGGGTTCCCGGGCCGCACGGCTCCTTTTTGGGGGTGCAGGGCTGCTCCTCCGTCACATGCCACAGGAAGCAGGCGGGATCCTCGCAGGGCATGGACTCGGTCAGGTGGGGGCAGCTCTGGGACGCGCCCGTCGGCTCCCGGAGCACCAGCCGTCTCCTCTGTCTGAACCCTGCGGGACAGGGGGCAGGTCGGGGCATGAGGAAGACTGCGGTACCTCCCAGCACCCCTCTGACCCGACGGTACTCCCTGGGCAGAGTCATCAGGAAGAGCCAATCACAGCAGGCCGCACCCTCCCATTCATCTCCCCCGCGAGCTCCTGTGTGGCTGCAGCTTTCATTGCGACTGCTTTTGTGTACCACAGCAAAAACCCTTCAGCTCGTCGCTAAATGCAACTGCAGACCTGGGGAAATAACAGGTTTAGCACAGGTGTAAATGGGTGTGGAAGTTACATAAGTCTAGTCATAAGTCTGGCAGCATGTAACACACCTCACACCTTTTCCTCTCTTCATGACATTACACTACCCCACAGAACAGCTGCACAAGGTTTCGACCTGTGAGACCTGTCCCCTCCAGCATGAGCTCCTTGCACTTTCAGACACCTGTTACCATAGAGTGAATAAAAAGTAGTGAGAGCTGTAGTTTGAGCTGCATTCTTCCAACATTCTTCTTGCTCAAGGTGGAATTAATCTCCGTTTCTTTCCCTTTTTCCCCAAAGCTTTGCAGCAAGATGAGCAGGTTAGCGGAGCAACATATAAAAGCAGCGTAATCCGTTTAAAATGCATCTGAGAGCGTCTCGCTAACACCCTGCCGGCTCCACGGGCACACCCCTCGCGCCCGGCCTTGATCCGGGGCCGAGCGGGATCGTTTTTCTCCTGCTGGCTCCTGACTGCAGTGCGGCCGTTGACGGCGGTGATGTGGGCTTTAGCGGTGATTAGCGGCGGCTCGCGGCGTTAGCCTCGCGCTCGGCTGCACCGAGGCCAGGCGCGAGCGCTGCGGCTGCAGGCCTCCACCGCCGGCAGGCTGATACTGCGCTTCCCCTAATGAATCTCACAGAGGCAGCAACAGGGACGGAGCTGTGCTTCATTAGAGGAGTTCTAAAGCATGCAGTCCACACACAAACACATCAACTCCCGCATACACTATTCAAAATATATACAGAAGCATTACCTCTGCAGTGACATGAAGAATATGTCACAAAGAATATGTTATAATAAATGTGTATGCATAATGTGTGTGTGTGTGTGTGTGTGTGTCACACACACACTCACAGAGTTATTTATACACATTTGTTACACACATACATTGTGTGTTTGTGTGGCTGCCTTCTGATTATTGTAATTATATCAGTAATGACTATGATTAACCCAAATTGCTTCAGTAAATACCCATCTGCATACATGGGAAAGGCATAATGTAGATGTGTAAGCTTTGTAGGTCATGGAGGTATGGAGAGATAAGTGCACCCTAAGATAATAATTTATGTAAATATATTCATTGATATGCCCCTTCATTTTTAAAGGACATTATGGAGATTCTGGGAATATTCAAAATTTGAATAAATATATCAAAGAAAACATTTCTTGAATGTGTGTTACCATCCTATAATTTCATTATCTGTGGCAGTGTGATGAAGTTACCGGCTGTGAATGACGTGTTAGGGATGGAAAAAGACTACAGGTGGGTGTGGAGCAGCACATAGTATGAACCCCACAGCGCTCACGCTGTCTGAACCCTCTCACAAACACGTCTACTCCCGACAGTACAACAACACTGTCAGTTTAACAGTGTGAGATGAGAACTGTCGGGGGTAGGGTGGGCGGGGGGCTATTAAGGCTAAATATTTATTTGTTTGATTTGCCCAGTCATGTAGGAAATAACTGCAATTTGTCTGAAAGGCAAACACTTCAAACCTCACACTTGGCTTGCTCATAAGCTGTCAGCAATCCAAGTGCGGGTGAGCAACCCGGCGAAATAAAAACTCATTTCTTCATTTGTTTGTTCATTCATTCCTTCATCCATCCATCATCCACTCAGCCATCCATCCATTCACCGATCCATTCATTCATTCATTCATTCATTCATTCGTTCCAGTCTCATTCATCCAGGCCTGATGACATGACGCTTTATTTCCCCCACTGTTTACCTGAAGCTCATAAACTACAAACTCTAATGTAATATTATATTTGGTATTGCTATTTGGTATAGTATCATTGGCATAATATAGTACAGTTATGGTATGGTATAGTATAATTTTTTCCCCCCAAACATTTTTGACATAGTTCCATGGTATTTAAATTGAATTTGAGAGTGTACCTGTTAGGAGAAAGCTAATTTAGAGATATACCTGTATCAGCTTTTTAATGCATTCATTAATATGGTCAGACACAACATGACACACTTGGCCTGCGGGTCCCCAGGGCGAGACTTCATTTAAACATAATAAATGATTAAGCGATTAGCAGCCCTTAACGCAGCATGTGACACCAGCACAGGGACAGTATGGGACGGCGCCCCCTACAGGGGGCACCTGGGGGCAGTCCTGCCCCTGTCCAAACTGAGGAGAGGCATGAATAATGGAGATTCTCTCTGTGAACGCCACACTCACCCCAGCCAGACTGGGCCAGAGGGCAGGGTCAGAGCTGCCGTCTGAGTTCACACTGCACAGCTTCCCAGCCTCTCCTCCACATTAATGCAGGACAGACAGGGATGTGCGGCATCTGCACGGCATCACCCAGCCCCGCAGACTCTGTTTTTGGAGGCCTAATGGCTCCATTATGAGGCGAAATGAATAAAGAAGAAAATGCATCAGTAAGCAGCCGTGAATACGTTCTTATATTAATATAAAGCCGGATTTATTCATGAAGAGACACAAAGACGCCTCTGACTCCTCGCTTTGATCAAAGGCTTTTCTGGGAGAGTTTGCGGTTGGTGGTGATCATTATCACAGAGTCTATGCTCGGCAAAGCAGAAACGCCTGTCACGTAGGTTCCGGGGTACAGAACCGGCACATGTAGCTGTGGGAAACACGCAGTACAGCGTACAGCCCCACTGAGGCAGGACTTCAGAGAGGAGTACGAGCATGTTCAGCCAGCCGAGGTGGAGTGTTTCCTGGTGCACGTGTGTGCCGGGAGCTGCTTTGCTCTGAGCTGTGTGTTGCAGGCGTCTTAGCAGCTAACCTGTCCGAGACGAGACTCAGAATATACCTGTGAAGTTCCCACACTTGCCTATTAAGTAAAAAGAAAAGAAAATGAAACCATAAGAAACAGAAAACTCAGGCTTCTGAGTGACTCACTCAGTGAGGCCCTCGTCTTGAGTGCAGGCTGACTTTTATGGGTTTGAAACCTAACTTATCTGCCTACCTGAAGCCCACTGCAGCAGTGCAAAACGGCTCTTTCCTGTTGGGGATACGGGTAGGTAAACTGGGTGGGGTCGCCTCCTTTCACCGCTCTCATGTACTGGGATAGGCAGATGCCTGTGAGCTACTCTCATGTACTGGGATAGGCAGATGCCTATATAAAAACAGTAACAACCATGGCTGATAACATCAGCTACCCATGCTGGGGCTACCCGTGGCTGGGCCTGAGCAGACTATTACAGCACACCCAACGAACGAAGGGTTAACAGCAGGAGAAAAACAAAAACAAAAAATATGGAAAGTGTACCAGGAGTTTGGAGGTTAGCCCACATGAGAGCTGTTGACCTGGTGTGTTTGGTACATCCAGCATAATTGTTTTCAGATATTTATTGACATTTCCTAGTAAATGCAGTTAGGCAAACATGCTAAATAATAATTATAGGATGGACTGCAAAGAGCATCCTCAATTGCCCTGCAGGCAGCATCTGAGCAGAAACATGCCATTTCTGTCAATATGAATATCAATCTATCCAGCTATAAACAGTACACATACATGTATATATACATATGTATACGCATAACCAGAGATAGATGGACAGACAGATAATTAGGCCTCTGGCATTAGCCATTAGTGCTCAGAGCATGGGTTAATAACCACAGCTGAAATCATTATATCTGAATTACAGAATAATTACTGCAAAGATGCGATGCATATCGACGTGTATCAGCTGCATGGGAGACTCACTCTGCCGTTACCCACACACACGTGTCTGCATAGTAAACACTAACCTGCCTCCTCCCCACACACAGACACCTTTCCTCTTCCTTTCCTTCCTCACACCTTCCCTGAACAGCCCTCTGCTCCTGTGTGATGATACACCTGTGCTCCTACCCCCACTCTGATATGAGGTCAACAAACATGTCCACAGTCAGTTAGCTGTATCAGAGTGCCGGGGGGGGGGGGGGGGGGGGGGGGGGGTCACCTCGTCTTTCAGAACTGAACCCCCCCGGAGACATGCCTGCATGAGGGGGCGGGGACCTGTGTCTGCTGATACCCATCGATTCCCTCATCAGCCCTGACCTACACTCACACACAGAGTCTTTAAACCTCAGTCCTGACCTACACTCACACACCGAGTCTTTAAACCTCAGTCCTGACCTACACTTCCACACAGCGTTTAAACTGTGACCCCACAGCATTCCCACCGGGATGTGATCAGGGTAAAACCCACACATGCAGAGTTTCTTTTGTTTTTTCTGTGTCTTTTCTGTCTCACCTTTCCTCCCCTGTGGGTCCATGCAGTTGTCATGGAGACAGGGCCCCCAGGCAGACCAATCAGAGACCTGGCACTCCTCAGGACAGGGGACAGAGCAGGGCTGGACAGCAGAGGGGGCGTCGCCCTCACAAAGCCAACCAGTCACAGGGCGGGACACTGGGGGGGCGAGAGAGAGAAAGGGGGAGAGAGAGATATTCAGCAAAGGACACCACTCCTTGGCTCAAAGTAAACACTCACATGAATATGAATATATCTGCTCCCACGACAGCTTTGAAATGAACGCTATGCAGCAAAAACAATCAGACATGATCACAAGTAAGTAAGTAAAGCAAAAAGGTAAATCTGAAGGTAGACAACATAAATTCTACTGTAAATTAAATGCATCACTCAGCTTTCTCTCCCAAATCATCGATCAGCGGATCACCACTGACGTTAAAATCTGCAAGGATGCACCCTGATCACCCCATGCAGTCAAACAAGTGTCTGGATCATACTTATTTAAAAGGTCTTTCAATTTATTTTTCCTCCAACTGTAATGATCTCCATGTTCAACACTGTCAAAAAAACCCCCTTTAAGCCACTGCTTGAAGTATCGCTACACAATTCCTCCAACCCCTTGACTCCTTCAGGAACACTAGCTGTTCCCCCGCTTTCCGAGCGGAGTTATCTGTTACAGCCTGTAATCCATTTGCATTAGCGGGGAGCTGAGTAGCTCATGTCGCAGGCGAACATCTCCACTGGCTCCCATTGATCTGCGTCCCGGAACGCCATTGATTAAAAGGAGGTCCCCTCGTTGTTATTCTATGCTCAGATCAGTGCGTTTTCACTCTATATCTTGGAATGCTGTGGATTAGAAGGAGGTCCCCTTGTTATCATTCTGCGCTCAGATCAGTGCGTTTTCACTCTATATCTTGGAATGCTGTGGATTAGAAGGAGGTCCCCTCGTTATCATTCTGCGCTCAGATCAGTGCGTTTTCACTCTATATCTTGGAATGCTGTGGATTAGAAGGAGGTCCCCTCGTTATCATTCTGCGCTCAGATCAGTGCGTTTTCACTCTATATCTTGGAATGCTGTGGATTAGAAGGAGGTCCCCTTGTTATCATTCTACGCTCAGATCAGTGCGTTTTCACTCTATATCTTGGAATGCTGTGGATTAGATGGAGGTCCCCTCATTATCATTCTGCGCTCAGATCAGTGCGTTTTCACTCTATATCTTGGAATGCTGTGGATTAGAAGGAGGTCCCCTCATTATCATTCTGCGCTCAGATCAGTGCGTTTTCACTGTCTCCCTGCAGCTCAGCTCCATGTCTCTGCTGCCTCTTTCTCTGTTGCTTTCAAAGAAACAAGGAAAGGCCGTGTGTCTTCGGCCTCCTCTCTCTCTGGTGATGTTACTCAGTGAGGCAGCGGTCACTCTTTAAGAACAGACCATAAAGCTGTTTGACTGAACCAGAGGACAGGATAAAAGCCATGGGAATTAGGTGAACTCAGCGTGAAAGTCGTTCCACAGCCCTGAATAAGGTTTGTCTGGAGATGGGCTGTGTGTACCAAAGGTGTTACATTCTAACATATTTTATAGGGAAAATCAATGGACCGTATGCTGGGATAAATTCAGGTCATTAGCCACCAGGGGCACTGATCTGTCTGTATTACTGTGGGTCAGAGCGCGGCTCAGAGCCACTCAGACACATGCTGCAGCCTTTCCCCCGCAGTGTGTCTGGCCTGGGGATGGGGACACCGACTGCCGGCCTGCCTCCACAGCTCAGGTGGCACTTGTGTGATACTCCCCTGGACACACCTGAGACACATGTCTCCTGCTGGCTGAGATAAGACTCAGCTCTCTGCTCAGCAAGACAGCAATGTGCGACATTCCAATCTTTAAGTAACCAATCTGAGCAGTAAGCATTGAGTTATTTCTGCCTTCTCACACCGCATTACGAGACCGGTCCCCTAAAATGAACAGGAAAGCGTGTGAGAAATTGAGAGAAATTTAAATAAAATGTGCACTGCTGCTTGAATCAATAGGGATTCCACTCCCTCTTAACCTCTCGAATGCTGTTCAAACATTACATGGCTCTGAAACATTGTGATGGACAGTGGTGTGTACCAGATGGCTTAAGATCAGCTCTCTCCAGTGCAGTGACTCACCAAGAGGGTGATACCATAAAACAAAATGAATATGAGACATTCTGAATCTCTTTCACCAGCCAGAGCACTGATGCTCACTGGTCAAGCTTCCAAAGATAGCCCATCCCACAGTGCCCTGCTCTTAAAGGGCCATCACTGTCTGACATACAGAGAAGACAACTGTTCATGTAATGCCGGCAGTTTACAGCTGTAATGGCTGTTAATGTTGCATACCCTCTTTAGCGCGGTGTGCAGTGCTGTCGTCAGGGATCTGCACGCAGTATGTTTCCCTGGTCTGGATCCCGCCTCCGCACAGTGCGCTGAGGTTGTCATGGCGTCGGTCCTGCTGGCTGAGTAGCGGGGCCACCTGGCAGTCGCCCCAATCCGTGCTCTTCCACACAAACCTGGAGGAACACGCAGACCCTTCTGTTAACAGCTGCAGCCTCTGGTCCCCACGCCAAAAACAAACCCCAGCAAACCAGACCACCTGGAGCCAGCACACTGGTAGGACACAGTGCCAGCCTGTGTGGGGACATACAGACGGAGGGGTGTCAGACATACAGACAGACACCGGAAAGGGGGAGCAATCAAACACAGCACTGAGAACTATAACTGGAATAATATATCCAGTTCTGACTTTAGTTTTAGAACAGAACTGCCATAAGAAACATAGCTGTCGGTGATTATCAGTGATTATGGCTGATTATGGGCAATTACTTCATTGTGCACCAACCGTTTAACCGTTTATCGGAATCAGATGGAATATCTGGCATCATTTAATTTCAAGAAATGAAAATGTACTTCACGTATTAACGTAAGTACCATACTACCCTAAATACCATACTACCTCAAGCCTCATAACAACCCCAAACACCACACTAACCCATGTACCATACTAACCCAAACACCACACTAACCCATGTACCATACTAACCCATGTACCATACTTGTTTACTGATTCATTTTTGCCCTTTGAGAAAATGCACACGAATGAAAAAGCACTGACTATGAAAACTGCTGTTGAGCAGAAAGCAACAAAACAGAGGCCTTAATGAGGGGACTACAGTTATTCATCAGACACAAGCCGTGAGCTTTAATAAATCTCTCTTGCTAAACGTTTCTAAACAAGCTGCTGCTTTTAGCGGGACTTCGTCAGACTGATGCTGCGTTATTGCTCAGGTGAGGACACCTTGTAGCAGACAGCTCCTGTCCTCGTTTCATGGACACCCCTTCGGTCGGCATGTCTCAGAGGTGCAGCTCAGCCCGGTGTGAGCTGACGTTTACCTGGGACACTTCGGCAGTAGGTCTCCCACGATGTTGCAGGCTTCTTTTTCCTCAAGGGCGGGGCACTCTCTGCCCCCACCAATGGGAATGAGCCTCAGGCTGCGGGTTCTGGTCCGGTAACCCGGCGACAGGTCCGCTGCCCTGCAGGTCTTGGAGCAAGGGCTCCACGACGACCAGTCAGACGTCTCGCAATCTCTGGGCATCACACAGGACTGAAATGTCACAGGGGCGTTGTCATGGATACAGAGGCTGGGTGGGGAAAGAGGGGAATATATAGGTGTTGCAGCTGAATGTACATCCTGTACTCTGACATTCAGGAAGTACAGAAATAAGGCTTTTCAACAGATAAAAGCAAATGGAAAAATCTGAACTGTGAACTATTGTGTGCCACCAATAAATTTGTAGGTTTGAACAAGTTTATATCTAAAGGGTAACCCTCCACACTACCACCCCCTCCCCTGACTGTGTCAGCAGAGACTGACAGTAATTTGACTGAATCCGGAATATAATAGACCCCTATGTCTCCACAGTCATTCCTGGAACTGGACCACCACTTTAGTCAGTATTTGGCTGTTGCTGAAATTAGAGAAAAGTCTGTTACTTCATTTCAATGTTTCATTCATATTTCACATTTCTTCATTTGGCAGACGCTCTTTCCCAGAGCAACTTATAAAAACTGCATTCAGAAGTGTTGGGCAACTAGCTGCACAGACTGAATCATTAATGCCACCCTTGCAATGCAGTGTCACTGTAGGAAACACCGACGCAGCAGGAGTCAGGGACGTCAGAGGCCAAACTAACCTATTACCACTAATCCAACCACCAGATTTGTGCTGTCACAACTCTGTATCGTCATAAAGTGTTTACCGCTGACCTGCAAAACCCCGAAGAGCCAGCAGGCTTTTATCTGCGATGTTTAAATTGCAATCCATTTTACAACCACATGCTTTTATTAGAGTGTTCAGAGGGGAGAGGTTTTATCTCTTTTCCCTCTGTGCTGTGACAGACAGAAAGCGCATGCATGTGCCATCACACCGACCCATTAGGACAGACCCTCCACATCTGCAATTCTCGCAATTTAAAACGAAGCTGAACAGGATTGTGCTTATGCTGCTTCCTTAATTTAGCCGGGCACATGTTACTCCAACCTGGCACCTGTGGAATGCACCTTAAGCAGGCATGTAAACCGACTGGCCTTCAGACTGACTGGCCTTTCAGACACACTAGTTTTCTTTCAGCAGCTTTAGAAACCTGCTTATCACCAAATGGACCTTTGTCAGGACATGCATTACCACACAGTGCAGGCAGAAAAGCATAACCCTAACTGTCAGTTCACCCAGGTGAAAGGAGTTTACTAAATATGCGAGACAAGCCTTTTGGAGAGCAGTTATTCATTTTAAGCTTCAATTACCTTCACTGCCAGTAATATCCAATAACTTGTCCTTGATCATGTATACCAGGCAAGCATGTAAACAGCAGTTTGGATGGTATTCCATTAATCCATTTAAAAGGATGACCTGATTAATCTTTAACAATAAAAGCTGTGCTCAAACATAATTCATACCATCCTGTCTTTGTGAATATGGCAACACTTTATCAGCATGCAGTGGCGTACCCGGACTCCACGGCAGCCTGGCTGTCTCACTCAGCCTAAACCCACAGCATACTCCAAGCGCAAGTAATGCTTCCCACACTCCCTCAAAACTGATTCCTCTAAATAACCACTGTCACGACCTGTCTCTCTAATCAGATCAGAGAAGGTAATTTGATGCAAATTAGCTAAATACAGTCTCTCACAGCAGGGAGAAACAGTCCCACTGACTGGCACAGGTGTGCAATTCCACAAAGCGCTGCACGCTAGCTAGGAGAGCTACAGAGAGCGCTGCACGCTAGGAGAGCTACAGAGAGCGCTGCACGCTAGCTAGGAGAGTTACAGACAGCGCTAGCTAGGAGAGTTACAGACAGCGCTGCACGCTAGCTAGGAGAGTTACAGAGAGCGCTGCACGCTAGGAGAGCTACAGATAGTGCTGCACGCTAGCTAGGAGAGCTACAGATAGCGCTGCACGCTTGCTAGGAGAGTTGCAGAGAGCGCTGCACGCTAGGAGAGTTACAGACAGCGCTGAATGCCAGTGTTACAGAGAGTTCTGGCTAGCTGAAAACTTTACTCTCCCTCCTGTACATTTTGTGAAAGAAAACAGCGATCAGGGATCTTGGTAAAGTGGTTTAAGCTTGCGAAGCTGTGTATGTGAATGAATTTTTTAAAAACCAACACTTTATAACCTGTATTGATTAAGACCACAGTGGAGAATCCTAGTCTCTCCCGCACCTGTGCTCAATCCTTTTCATGTCACTCACAGCAGGATCATGGTTTGCACCACAGTTACACATATATATATTCATTAGGTTCTCCGCCACAAGCCTGCCTCAGTATGGGCAATGTTGACATGTCAAATAACAGATATGTCAAATAATTCTTTAAAATACAGTCTCCAGCTAGAGATACACTCTCATACACACTCATATTTAACAAACAAGAAACTGCACAGGGGTATTACAAAATACACCTTTTGATCTTTTAAATGATATTCAGGAGACTTCTAAAAATGCAACTGGGTTCATGTTATCAAAGTTATGAATAAATGTAAAACATAACAAGATACATTATTATATTTTCAGCTGTTTAATTCCTACAATTTAATTAGTTATGTATATTATAATGTGAGTGATTCATTCCTGTGGAATTTTACTTGGTAATTAGACTGTAATTAGAAAAACTGAGTAAAACTGTACTCAGGTGGGAAATATATATTCAAAAGCATTACATAACATTGCCCTGCCACATGCAGTTTCAGAATGGAAACGTTAGCTACACAGTGTGAAGGATCTGCTGCATGACTCACTGCTTACCCCAGGTCAGCTCACCTGCCAAAACCCACCCAGGGGAACCGGGCCCAGGGGAACCCAGCCCAGAGGAACCCAGCCCAGGGGAGCCCGGCCAGAGGAGCCCGGCCCAGGGGAACCGGGGAACCGGGCCCAGGGGAACCCGTTTGCTGTTCCCTCTGTTTCTAAAGGGTTTCCACTCAGAAACACAGTGAGCATTTTTATCCTTGGCCGTACATTAATTATTAACATTTAATCTATTGAACATTTATGAAGTTATCAAGTGAAAATTGTTGGGGGAAAAACCCTTAATGCTCAAAGATATAATGAGGTCAAGCACTGCGAGTTATAAAACATCCCTAATTTGAGAATAAAATCGGCAGCATCAGCCAGCGTGGTAACTGTGTGAGACAGAATGCAATTGCTTCTGAATTCAGGCACACATGGAAACTGCCAGACCGCATGCAGAATGCTGGAGGCTGTGTCCATGCAGTCATTAAATCTCAACCAAACAATGTAACGCTAATCAAGGAACAAATCAGTTTTTATCTCCTCTCATACTGTGGCAGTAAGTCGGTTGAGGAAGCGCTCATCGGCTTGCAGCAGGCATTGCTGGACCATCTCCATCACACCTGTCCTAGCGTGGGGGCTGGCTGTATTGGTATGGAAAGGATATGTATATATAATCAGGGGTGGATGTGAGGGTACTGACAGTTATTTTGTATTTCTATGGAATATGCTTGATGAGATAGCCCTCTGCAATGTTACCGAGGGAGAAAAAAACATTTTTCACATGAAAGCAAGACATTGTGATGCAAAGCTTGGCTCAGAAGTCGGGGTAATCTCAAAATTGCCTCAAATCGATTATATGCAAATTCCAGACCACATCCTCTGCTCTCCTGCTCTGTCTGTGGGCTGATGCTGCTCTGAATCCTGTTGTCTTTCCCCAGTTTCAGCAGAGAGCAGCCTCAATCCCACACAGAGGCCTGACAAACAGCCTTTCCCCAGGGGACGGACCCGTACACACAGACCCGCACACACGGACCCGTACACACGGACCCGCACACACGGACCCGTACACACAGACCCGTACACTTCCTGTTCAGGTAAAGCTGCTCTGATGGAGGTTAGCTCTCACACAGATTCAGATGGAGGAGCCCTGGTTTCCTCTCTCAGTGCTGCATCTGTGCTGTAGTCTGAAAGCGCATGTGTGGGGAAGCAGCCAAACTCTGCCACTTCACTGGGGCTCCCAAAATGCCAAAGAATTCTAATGTCTGCTGGATGTATCATCTTCCTCTTACTTCATGAGCGAAAAACACCACCTCTGCACCCGGTGCCTGCTTTAAACACCACTGAAGCTGGGCCAAACGGGAAAAGCCACACTATTACACCTACTGTGATTGTGCATTGATTCTTCGGGGCCGTCCTCGGCGAGCCACGCTCCTCTCTGATGTAATCAGCGGTGTGAATCTGGGCAGCCGGCCACCCTGCTCAGGTGCCAGCTGCATCTGCGAGCTCACCTCGCCGGCCGCCTCCGAGGCCGGGAGATTAATGCGGGACTAACCAAATTAGCCGAGCCGAAGAAACCCCGCAGTGCAGACTCCTCAGCGCAGACACCGCAGCTCCCTGCTTACAGGAGGGTAATCTGCGCTTTAGCTGCCAGGAGGGGTCTGTGTGGTCCACTGCCAATGCGTTTGCGTTTCAGGCACGTGTTGCTTTGATCCATGGTTTGTGTCGACCTGTCACCGTGGCG